>NW_026525916.1:90000-100462 GCF_943734725.1 Anopheles marshallii | reverse complement strand
ATCTAACAGGCCAAGATTGGTTGGAGACTTCAAAATTTGGCTAAGTCCATGGCCACCATAAGCCATTTCTATCAAGAAGGCCATGGACAGTGCTTAGCAACCACGAAAGCTTCCAAGAGTTGAAACATTGCCTATCAAGTAGGCCGTAGCAGCCCATAGCAACCCAACCAAGATACTCTAACAGGCCAAGATTGGTTGGAGACTTCAAAATTTGGCTAAGTCCATGGCCACCATAAGCCATTTCTATCAAGAAGGCCATGGGACAGTGCTTAGCAACCACGAAAGCTTCCAAGAGTTGAAACATTGCCTATCAAGTAGGCCGTACCAGCCCATAGCAACCCAACCAAGATACTCTAACAGGCCAAGATTGGTTGGAGAATTCAAAATTTTGCTAAGTCCATGGCCACCATAAGCCATTTCTATCAAGAAGGCCACGAACAGTGCTTAGCAACCACGAAAGCTTCCAAGAGTTGAAACATTGCCTATCAAGTAGGCCGTAGCAGCCCATAGCAACCCAACCAAGATACTCTAACAGGCCAAGATTGGTTGGAGAATTCAAAATTTTGCTAAGTCCATGGCCACCATAAGCCATTTCTATCAAGAAGGCCATGGACAGTGCTTAGCAACCACGAAAGCTTCCAAGAGTTGAAACATTGCCTATCAAGTAGGCCGTAGCAGCCCATAGCAACCCAACCAAGATACTCTAACAGGCCAAGATTGGTTGGAGAATTCAAAATTTGGCTAAGTCCATGGCCACCATAAGCCATTTCTATCAAGAAGGCCACGAACAGTGCTTAGCAACCACGAAAGCTTCCAAGAGTTGAAACATTGCCTATCAAGTAGGCCGTAGCAGCCCATAGCAACCCAACCAAGATACTCTAACAGGCCAAGATTGGTTGGAGACTTCAAAATTTGGCTAAGTCCATGGCCACCATAAGCCATTTCTATCAAGAAGGCCATGGACAGTGCTTAGCAACCACGAAAGCTTCCAAGAGTTGAAACATTGCCTATCAAGTAGGCCGTACCAGCCCATAGCAAACCAACCAAGATACTCTAACAGGCCAAGATTGGATCTCAAAATGTTGCTAAGTCCATGGCCACCATAAGCCATTTCTATCAAGAAGGCCATGGACAGTGCTTAGCAACCACGAAAGCTTCCAAGAGTTGAAACATTGCCTATCAAGTAGGCCGTACCAGCCCATAGCAAACCAACCAAGATACTCTAACAGGCCAAGATTGGATCTCAAAATGTTGCTAAGTCCATGGCCACCATAAGCCATTTCTATCAAGAAGGCCATGGACAGTTCTAAACAACCACGAAAGCTTCCAAGAGTTGAAACATTGCCTATCAAGTAGGCCGTAGCAGCCCATAGCAACCCAACCAAGATAATCTAACAGGCCAAGATTGGTTGGAGATTTCAAAATTTGGCTAAGTCCAGATTTTTCTACCCTTCGGGAAAACAACCCTAGTTCACCAAGTTGAACGCGAAAAACTGTCCATAGGATACGCACAAAACGTTTATTGAGTTGGTCACCATATGTGGAAATTATGGTGAAAATAAGCCAAGTTCCGGAGTTTTTAACTCACACGAAACCACGAAAAACTTTCATTAGGAAAACTTGGTTGGAGCACCCTACTGCAGAACACACCGACATGGACGAAAGGGTCGACTGGCCAAGAGAAAAAAATTTTTGCGGGACCACTCAAAACATCATAGTTAGACCTAGCAAATGATGAAAAGTGAAACCCGCGATCGATTGGAGAAACCTTATTTTACACTGAAAAATTCCACATAAGGAAAATTTGTATGGAGCACCCTACTGCAGAGCACACCGACAGGGCCGGGAAGGAAGGCCCGGTCCAAGAAAAAATTTTTGCGGGACCACTCAAAACATCATAGTTAGACCTAGCAAATGATGAAAAGTGAAACCCGCGATCGATTGGAGAAACCTTATTTTACACTGAAAAATTCCACATAAGGAAAATTTGTATGGAGCACCCTACTGCAGAGCACACCGACAGGGCCGGGAAGGAAGGCCCGGTCCAAGAAAAAATTTTTGCGGGACCACTCAAAACATCATAGTTAGACCTAGCAAATGATGAAAAGTGAAACCCGCGATCGATTGGAGAAACCTTATTTTACACTGAAAAATTCCACATAAGGAAAATTTGTATGGAGCACCCTACTGCAGAGCACACCGACAGGGCCGGGAAGGAAGGCCCGGTCCAAGAAAAAATTTTTGCGGGACCACTCAAAACATCATAGTTAGACCTAGCAAATGATGAAAAGTGAAACCCGCGATCGATTGGAGAAACCTTATTTTACACTGAAAAATTCCACATAAGGAAAATTTGTATGGAGCACCCTACTGCAGAGCACACCGACAGGGCCGGGAAGGAAGGCCCGGTCCAAGAAAAAATTTTTGCGGGACCACTCAAAACATCATAGTTAGACCTAGCAAATGATGAAAAGTGAAACCCGCGATCGATTGGAGAAACCTTATTTTACACTGAAAAATTCCACATAAGGAAAATTTGTATGGAGCACCCTACTGCAGAGCACACCGACAGGGCCGGGAAGGAAGGCCCGGTCCAAGAAAAAATTTTTGCGGGACCACTCAAAACATCATAGTTAGACCTAGCAAATGATGAAAAGTGAAACCCGCGATCGATTGGAGAAACCTTATTTTACACTGAAAAATTCCACATAAGGAAAATTTGTATGGAGCACCCTACTGCAGAGCACACCGACAGGGCCGGGAAGGAAGGCCCGGTCCAAGAAAAAATTTTTGCGGGACCACTCAAAACATCATAGTTAGACCTAGCAAATGATGAAAAGTGAAACCCGCGATCGATTGGAGAAACCTTATTTTACACTGAAAAATTCCACATAAGGAAAATTTGTATGGAGCACCCTACTGCAGAGCACACCGACAGGGCCGGGAAGGAAGGCCCGGTCCAAGAAAAAATTTTTGCGGGACCACTCAAAACATCATAGTTAGACCTAGCAAATGATGAAAAGTGAAACCCGCGATCGATTGGAGAAACCTTATTTTACACTGAAAAATTCCACATAAGGAAAATTTGTATGGAGCACCCTACTGCAGAGCACACCGACAGGGCCGGGAAGGAAGGCCCGGTCCAAGAAAAAATTTTTGCGGGACCACTCAAAACATCATAGTTAGACCTAGCAAATGATGAAAAGTGAAACCCGCGATCGATTGGAGAAACCTTATTTTACACTGAAAAATTCCACATAAGGAAAATTTGTATGGAGCACCCTACTGCAGAGCACACCGACAGGGCCGGGAAGGAAGGCCCGGTCCAAGAAAAAATTTTTGCGGGACCACTCAAAACATCATAGTTAGACCTAGCAAATGATGAAAAGTGAAACCCGCGATCGATTGGAGAAACCTTATTTTACACTGAAAAATTCCACATAAGGAAAATTTGTATGGAGCACCCTACTGCAGAGCACACCGACAGGGCCGGGAAGGAAGGCCCGGTCCAAGAAAAAATTTTTGCGGGACCACTCAAAACATCATAGTTAGACCTAGCAAATGATGAAAAGTGAAACCCGCGATCGATTGGAGAAACCTTATTTTACACTGAAAAATTCCACATAAGGAAAATTTGTATGGAGCACCCTACTGCAGAGCACACCGACAGGGCCGGGAAGGAAGGCCCGGTCCAAGAAAAAATTTTTGCGGGACCACTCAAAACATCATAGTTAGACCTAGCAAATGATGAAAAGTGAAACCCGCGATCGATTGGAGAAACCTTATTTTACACTGAAAAATTCCACATAAGGAAAATTTGTATGGAGCACCCTACTGCAGAGCACACCGACAGGGCCGGGAAGGAAGGCCCGGTCCAAGAAAAAATTTTTGCGGGACCACTCAAAACATCATAGTTAGACCTAGCAAATGATGAAAAGTGAAACCCGCGATCGATTGGAGAAACCTTATTTTACACTGAAAAATTCCACATAAGGAAAATTTGTATGGAGCACCCTACTGCAGAGCACACCGACAGGGCCGGGAAGGAAGGCCCGGTCCAAGAAAAAATTTTTGCGGGACCACTCAAAACATCATAGTTAGACCTAGCAAATGATGAAAAGTGAAACCCGCGATCGATTGGAGAAACCTTATTTTACACTGAAAAATTCCACATAAGGAAAATTTGTATGGAGCACCCTACTGCAGAGCACACCGACAGGGCCGGGAAGGAAGGCCCGGTCCAAGAAAAAATTTTTGCGGGACCACTCAAAACATCATAGTTAGACCTAGCAAATGATGAAAAGTGAAACCCGCGATCGATTGGAGAAACCTTATTTTACACTGAAAAATTCCACATAAGGAAAATTTGTATGGAGCACCCTACTGCAGAGCACACCGACAGGGCCGGGAAGGAAGGCCCGGTCCAAGAAAAAATTTTTGCGGGACCACTCAAAACATCATAGTTAGACCTAGCAAATGATGAAAAGTGAAACCCGCGATCGATTGGAGAAACCTTATTTTACACTGAAAAATTCCACATAAGGAAAATTTGTATGGAGCACCCTACTGCAGAGCACACCGACAGGGCCGGGAAGGAAGGCCCGGTCCAAGAAAAAATTTTTGCGGGACCACTCAAAACATCATAGTTAGACCTAGCAAATGATGAAAAGTGAAACCCGCGATCGATTGGAGAAACCTTATTTTACACTGAAAAATTCCACATAAGGAAAATTTGTATGGAGCACCCTACTGCAGAGCACACCGACAGGGCCGGGAAGGAAGGCCCGGTCCAAGAAAAAATTTTTGCGGGACCACTCAAAACATCATAGTTAGACCTAGCAAATGATGAAAAGTGAAACCCGCGATCGATTGGAGAAACCTTATTTTACACTGAAAAATTCCACATAAGGAAAATTTGTATGGAGCACCCTACTGCAGAGCACACCGACAGGGCCGGGAAGGAAGGCCCGGTCCAAGAAAAAATTTTTGCGGGACCACTCAAAACATCATAGTTAGACCTAGCAAATGATGAAAAGTGAAACCCGCGATCGATTGGAGAAACCTTATTTTACACTGAAAAATTCCACATAAGGAAAATTTGTATGGAGCACCCTACTGCAGAGCACACCGACAGGGCCGGGAAGGAAGGCCCGGTCCAAGAAAAAATTTTTGCGGGACCACTCAAAACATCATAGTTAGACCTAGCAAATGATGAAAAGTGAAACCCGCGATCGATTGGAGAAACCTTATTTTACACTGAAAAATTCCACATAAGGAAAATTTGTATGGAGCACCCTACTGCAGAGCACACCGACAGGGCCGGGAAGGAAGGCCCGGTCCAAGAAAAAATTTTTGCGGGACCACTCAAAACATCATAGTTAGACCTAGCAAATGATGAAAAGTGAAACCCGCGATCGATTGGAGAAACCTTATTTTACACTGAAAAATTCCACATAAGGAAAATTTGTATGGAGCACCCTACTGCAGAGCACACCGACAGGGCCGGGAAGGAAGGCCCGGTCCAAGAAAAAATTTTTGCGGGACCACTCAAAACATCATAGTTAGACCTAGCAAATGATGAAAAGTGAAACCCGCGATCGATTGGAGAAACCTTATTTTACACTGAAAAATTCCACATAAGGAAAATTTGTATGGAGCACCCTACTGCAGAGCACACCGACAGGGCCGGGAAGGAAGGCCCGGTCCAAGAAAAAATTTTTGCGGGACCACTCAAAACATCATAGTTAGACCTAGCAAATGATGAAAAGTGAAACCCGCGATCGATTGGAGAAACCTTATTTTACACTGAAAAATTCCACATAAGGAAAATTTGTATGGAGCACCCTACTGCAGAGCACACCGACAGGGCCGGGAAGGAAGGCCCGGTCCAAGAAAAAATTTTTGCGGGACCACTCAAAACATCATAGTTAGACCTAGCAAATGATGAAAAGTGAAACCCGCGATCGATTGGAGAAACCTTATTTTACACTGAAAAATTCCACATAAGGAAAATTTGTATGGAGCACCCTACTGCAGAGCACACCGACAGGGCCGGGAAGGAAGGCCCGGTCCAAGAAAAAATTTTTGCGGGACCACTCAAAACATCATAGTTAGACCTAGCAAATGATGAAAAGTGAAACCCGCGATCGATTGGAGAAACCTTATTTTACACTGAAAAATTCCACATAAGGAAAATTTGTATGGAGCACCCTACTGCAGAGCACACCGACAGGGCCGGGAAGGAAGGCCCGGTCCAAGAAAAAATTTTTGCGGGACCACTCAAAACATCATAGTTAGACCTAGCAAATGATGAAAAGTGAAACCCGCGATCGATTGGAGAAACCTTATTTTACACTGAAAAATTCCACATTAGGAAAATTTGTATGGAGCACCCTACTGCAGAGCACACCGACAGGGCCGGGAAGGAAGGCCCGGTCCAAGAAAAAATTTTTGCGGGACCACTCAAAACATCATAGTTAGACCTAGCAAATGATGAAAAGTGAAACCCGCGATCGATTGGAGAAACCTTATTTTACACTGAAAAATTCCACATAAGGAAAATTTGTATGGAGCACCCTACTGCAGAGCACACCGACAGGGCCGGGAAGGAAGGCCCGGTCCAAGAAAAAATTTTTGCGGGACCACTCAAAACATCATAGTTAGACCTAGCAAATGATGAAAAGTGAAACCCGCGATCGATTGGAGAAACCTTATTTTACACTGAAAAATTCCACATAAGGAAAATTTGTATGGAGCACCCTACTGCAGAGCACACCGACAGGGCCGGGAAGGAAGGCCCGGTCCAAGAAAAAATTTTTGCGGGACCACTCAAAACATCATAGTTAGACCTAGCAAATGATGAAAAGTGAAACCCGCGATCGATTGGAGAAACCTTATTTTACACTGAAAAATTCCACATAAGGAAAATTTGTATGGAGCACCCTACTGCAGAGCACACCGACAGGGCCGGGAAGGAAGGCCCGGTCCAAGAAAAAATTTTTGCGGGACCACTCAAAACATCATAGTTAGACCTAGCAAATGATGAAAAGTGAAACCCGCGATCGATTGGAGAAACCTTATTTTACACTGAAAAATTCCACATAAGGAAAATTTGTATGGAGCACCCTACTGCAGAGCACACCGACAGGGCCGGGAAGGAAGGCCCGGTCCAAGAAAAAATTTTTGCGGGACCACTCAAAACATCATAGTTAGACCTAGCAAATGATGAAAAGTGAAACCCGCGATCGATTGGAGAAACCTTATTTTACACTGAAAAATTCCACATAAGGAAAATTTGTATGGAGCACCCTACTGCAGAGCACACCGACAGGGCCGGGAAGGAAGGCCCGGTCCAAGAAAAAATTTTTGCGGGACCACTCAAAACATCATAGTTAGACCTAGCAAATGATGAAAAGTGAAACCCGCGATCGATTGGAGAAACCTTATTTTACACTGAAAAATTCCACATAAGGAAAATTTGTATGGAGCACCCTACTGCAGAGCACACCGACAGGGCCGGGAAGGAAGGCCCGGTCCAAGAAAAAATTTTTGCGGGACCACTCAAAACATCATAGTTAGACCTAGCAAATGATGAAAAGTGAAACCCGCGATCGATTGGAGAAACCTTATTTTACACTGAAAAATTCCACATAAGGAAAATTTGTATGGAGCACCCTACTGCAGAGCACACCGACAGGGCCGGGAAGGAAGGCCCGGTCCAAGAAAAAATTTTTGCGGGACCACTCAAAACATCATAGTTAGACCTAGCAAATGATGAAAAGTGAAACCCGCGATCGATTGGAGAAACCTTATTTTACACTGAAAAATTCCACATAAGGAAAATTTGTATGGAGCACCCTACTGCAGAGCACACCGACAGGGCCGGGAAGGAAGGCCCGGTCCAAGAAAAAATTTTTGCGGGACCACTCAAAACATCATAGTTAGACCTAGCAAATGATGAAAAGTGAAACCCGCGATCGATTGGAGAAACCTTATTTTACACTGAAAAATTCCACATAAGGAAAATTTGTATGGAGCACCCTACTGCAGAGCACACCGACAGGGCCGGGAAGGAAGGCCCGGTCCAAGAAAAAATTTTTGCGGGACCACTCAAAACATCATAGTTAGACCTAGCAAATGATGAAAAGTGAAACCCGCGATCGATTGGAGAAACCTTATTTTACACTGAAAAATTCCACATAAGGAAAATTTGTATGGAGCACCCTACTGCAGAGCACACCGACAGGGCCGGGAAGGAAGGCCCGGTCCAAGAAAAAATTTTTGCGGGACCACTCAAAACATCATAGTTAGATCTAGCAAATGATGAAAAGTGAAACCCGCGATCGATTGGAGAAACCTTATTTTACACTGAAAAATTCCACATAAGGAAAATTTGTATGGAGCACCCTACTGCAGAGCACACCGACAGGGCCGGGAAGGAAGGCCCGGTCCAAGAAAAAATTTTTGCGGGACCACTCAAAACATCATAGTTAGACCTAGCAAATGATGAAAAGTGAAACCCGCGATCGATTGGAGAAACCTTATTTTACACTGAAAAATTCCACATAAGGAAAATTTGTATGGAGCACCCTACTGCAGAGCACACCGACAGGGCCGGGAAGGAAGGCCCGGTCCAAGAAAAAATTTTTGCGGGACCACTCAAAACATCATAGTTAGACCTAGCAAATGATGAAAAGTGAAACCCGCGATCGATTGGAGAAACCTTATTTTACACTGAAAAATTCCACATAAGGAAAATTTGTATGGAGCACCCTACTGCAGAACACACCGACAGGGCCGGGAAGGAAGGCCCGGTCCAAGAAAAAATTTTTGCGGGACCACTCAAAACATCATAGTTAGACCTAGCAAATGATGAAAAGTGAAACCCGCGATCGATTGGAGAAACCTTATTTTACACTGAAAAATTCCACATAAGGAAAATTTGTATGGAGCACCCTACTGCAGAGCACACCGACAGGGCCGGGAAGGAAGGCCCGGTCCAAGAAAAAATTTTTGCGGGACCACTCAAAACATCATAGTTAGACCTAGCAAATGATGAAAAGTGAAACCCGCGATCGATTGGAGAAACCTTATTTTACACTGAAAAATTCCACATAAGGAAAATTTGTATGGAGCACCCTACTGCAGAACACACCGACAGGGCCGGGAAGGAAGGCCCGGTCCAAGAAAAAATTTTTGCGGGACCACTCAAAACATCATAGTTAGACCTAGCAAATGATGAAAAGTGAAACCCGCGATCGATTGGAGAAACCTTATTTTACACTGAAAAATTCCACATAAGGAAAATTTGTATGGAGCACCCTACTGCAGAGCACACCGACAGGGCCGGGAAGGAAGGCCCGGTCCAAGAAAAAATTTTTGCGGGACCACTCAAAACATCATAGTTAGACCTAGCAAATGATGAAAAGTGAAACCCGCGATCGATTGGAGAAACCTTATTTTACACTGAAAAATTCCACATAAGGAAAATTTGTATGGAGCACCCTACTGCAGAGCACACCGACAGGGCCGGGAAGGAAGGCCCGGTCCAAGAAAAAATTTTTGCGGGACCACTCAAAACATCATAGTTAGACCTAGCAAATGATGAAAAGTGAAACCCGCGATCGATTGGAGAAACCTTATTTTACACTGAAAAATTCCACATAAGGAAAATTTGTATGGAGCACCCTACTGCAGAACACACCGACATGGACGAAAGGGTCGACTGGCCAAGAGAAAAAATTTTTGCGGGACCACTCAAAACATCATAGTTAGACCTAGCAAATGATGAAAAGTGAAACCCGCGATCGATTGGAGAAACCTTATTTTACACTGAAAATTCCACATAAGGAAAATTTGTATGGAGCACCCTGCTGTGGTCACCATCGGTCGAGTTGGTCGAGACGGGCAAAAAATTTTTTTTTCCATATCGTCTCAAAACATGATTTATGGACCTTGTAAATGTTGAAAAGTGAAACGAAATCACTTTTGGAGCGATGAAAATTTTGTATGGGAGGTCCCTACCCGGAACAAATTTTACTAGCAAAGTCATGATTCCGCGACGAGAAATTTGAAAATGGTCAAATATGGTTAAGATGTCATGTTCATTCCCTACTATGGGGGACCAGGTCGTCACGAAAAAATTTTTTTCTCGACCTGGTCAAATGTGGTTCTGCGACGGAGGTTAAACTAATAATGCATAATTTGGGCCAAAAACCCCCCTCTGTCAGATATTGTACCCGTTCAAGAGCAATAGCAGACCACATAAGTTGAGCTTTGAGGTATCTGAAAGTTGAATATAGAGCGAGGTTCTAAGCGAAGGGATAGCTTAACGTTGAGCATTGAACGCAAAAAAGCTTAGAGATAAGCTTAAGATACAAGGGTTGTGGTGCATGAGGCCGCTTAACGTTGAGCTTTGAACGCACATGGCTAGAACTAAGCTAAGAGATACCTATAGTGGTGC
>NW_026525916.1:70000-77500 GCF_943734725.1 Anopheles marshallii | reverse complement strand
CATTTCAATCAAGAAGGCCATGGACAGTGCTTAGCAACCACGAAAGCTTCCAAGAGTTGAAACATTGCCTATCAAGTAGGCCGTACCAGCCCATAGCAAACCAACCAAGATACTCTAACAGGCCAAGATTGGATCTCAAAATGTTGCTAAGTCCATGGCCACCATAAGCCATTTCTATCAAGAAGGCCATGGACAGTGCTTAGCAACCACGAAAGCTTCCAAGAGTTGAAACATTGCCTATCAAGTAGGCCGTAGCAGCCCATAGCAACCCAACCAAGATACTCTAACAGGCCAAGATTGGTTGGAGAATTCAAAATTTGGCTAAGTCCATGGCCACCATAAGCCATTTCTATCAAGAAGGCCACGAACAGTGCTTAGCAACCACGAAAGCTTCCAAGAGTTGAAACATTGCCTATCAAGTAGGCCGTAGCAGCCCATAGCAACCCAACCAAGATACTCTAACAGGCCAAGATTGGATCTCAAAATGTTGCTAAGTCCATGGCCACCATAAGCCATTTCTATCAAGAAGGCCATGGACAGTTCTAAACAACCACGAAAGCTTCCAAGAGTTGAAAAATTGCCTATCAAGTAGGCCGTAGCAGCCCATAGCAACCCAACCAAGATAATCTAACAGGCCAAGATTGGTTGGAGATTTCAAAATTTGGCTAAGTCCAGATTTTTTTACCCTTCGGGAATACAACCCTAGTTCACCAAGTTGAACGCGAAAAACTGTCCATAGGATACGCACAAAACGTTTATTGAGTTGGTCACCATATGTGGAAATTATGGTGAAAATAAGCCAAGTTCCGGAGTTTTTAACTCACACGAAACCACGAAAAACTTTCATTAGGAAAACTTGGTTGGAGCACCCTACTGCAGAACACACCGACATGGACGAAAGGGTTGACTGGCTAAGAGAAAAAATTTTTGCGGGACCACTCAAAACATCATAGTTAGACCTAGCAAATGATGAAAAGTGAAACCCGCGATCGATTGGAGAAACCTTATTTTACACTGAAAAATTCCACATAAGGAAAATTTGTATGGAGCACCCTACTGCAGAGCACACCGACAGGGCCGGGAAGGAAGGCCCGGTCCAAGAAAAAATTTTTGCGGGACCACTCAAAACATCATAGTTAGACCTAGCAAATGATGAAAAGTGAAACCCGCGATCGATTGGAGAAACCTTATTTTACACTGAAAAATTCCACATAAGGAAAATTTGTATGGAGCACCCTACTGCAGAGCACACCGACAGGGCCGGGAAGGAAGGCCCGGTCCAAGAAAAAATTTTTGCGGGACCACTCAAAACATCATAGTTAGACCTAGCAAATGATGAAAAGTGAAACCCGCGATCGATTGGAGAAACCTTATTTTACACTGAAAAATTCCACATAAGGAAAATTTGTATGGAGCACCCTACTGCAGAGCACACCGACAGGGCCGGGAAGGAAGGCCCGGTCCAAGAAAAAATTTTTGCGGGACCACTCAAAACATCATAGTTAGACCTAGCAAATGATGAAAAGTGAAACCCGCGATCGATTGGAGAAACCTTATTTTACACTGAAAAATTCCACATAAGGAAAATTTGTATGGAGCACCCTACTGCAGAACACACCGACATGGACGAAAGGGTCGACTGGCTAAGAGAAAAAATTTTTGCGGGACCACTCAAAACATCATAGTTAGACCTAGCAAATGATGAAAAGTGAAACCCGCGATCGATTGGAGAAACCTTATTTTACACTGAAAAATTCCACATAAGCAAAATTTGTATGGAGCACCCTACTGCAGAGCACACCGACAGGGCCGGGAAGGAAGGCCCGGTCCAAGAAAAAATTTTTGCGGGACCACTCAAAACATCATAGTTAGACCTAGCAAATGATGAAAAGTGAAACCCGCGATCGATTGGAGAAACCTTATTTTACACTGAAAAATTCCACATAAGGAAAATATGTATGGAGCACCCTACTGCAGAACACACCGACAGGGCCGGGAAGGAAGGCCCGGTCCAAGAAAAAATTTTTGCGGGACCACTCAAAACATCATAGTTAGACCTAGCAAATGATGAAAAGTGAAACCCGCGATCGATTGGAGAAACCTTATTTTACACTGAAAAATTCCACATAAGGAAAATTTGTATGGAGCACCCTACTGCAGAGCACACCGACAGGGCCGGGAAGGAAGGCCCGGTCCAAGAAAAAATTTTTGCGGGACCACTCAAAACATCATAGTTAGACCTAGCAAATGATGAAAAGTGAAACCCGCGATCGATTGGAGAAACCTTATTTTACACTGAAAAATTCCACATAAGGAAAATTTGTATGGAGCACCCTACTGCAGAGCACACCGACAGGGCCGGGAAGGAAGGCCCGGTCCAAGAAAAAATTTTTGCGGGACCACTCAAAACATCATAGTTAGACCTAGCAAATGATGAAAAGTGAAACCCGCGATCGATTGGAGAAACCTTATTTTACACTGAAAAATTCCACATAAGCAAAATTTGTATGGAGCACCCTACTGCAGAACACACCGACATGGACGAAAGGGTCGACTGGCTAAGAGAAAAAATTTTTGCGGGACCACTCAAAACATCATAGTTAGACCTAGCAAATGATGAAAAGTGAAACCCGCGATCGATTGGAGAAACCTTATTTTACACTGAAAAATTCCACATAAGCAAAATTTGTATGGAGCACCCTACTGCAGAACACACCGACAGGGCCGGGAAGGAAGGCCCGGTCCAAGAAAAAATTTTTGCGGGACCACTCAAAACATCATAGTTAGACCTAGCAAATGATGAAAAGTGAAACCCGCGATCGATTGGAGAAACCTTATTTTACACTGAAAAATTCCACATAAGGAAAATTTGTATGGAGCACCCTACTGCAGAGCACACCGACAGGGCCGGGAAGGAAGGCCCGGTCCAAGAAAAAATTTTTGCGGGACCACTCAAAACATCATAGTTAGACCTAGCAAATGATGAAAAGTGAAACCCGCGATCGATTGGAGAAACCTTATTTTACACTGAAAAATTCCACATAAGCAAAATTTGTATGGAGCACCCTACTGCAGAACACACCGACAGGGCCGGGAAGGAAGGCCCGGTCCAAGAAAAAATTTTTGCGGGACCACTCAAAACATCATAGTTAGACCTAGCAAATGATGAAAAGTGAAACCCGCGATCGATTGGAGAAACCTTATTTTACACTGAAAAATTCCACATAAGGAAAATATGTATGGAGCACCCTACTGCAGAGCACACCGACAGGGCCGGGAAGGAAGGCCCGGTCCAAGAAAAAATTTTTGCGGGACCACTCAAAACATCATAGTTAGACCTAGCAAATGATGAAAAGTGAAACCCGCGATCGATTGGAGAAACCTTATTTTACACTGAAAAATTCCACATAAGGAAAATTTGTATGGAGCACCCTACTGCAGAGCACACCGACAGGGCCGGGAAGGAAGGCCCGGTCCAAGAAAAAATTTTTGCGGGACCACTCAAAACATCATAGTTAGACCTAGCAAATGATGAAAAGTGAAACCCGCGATCGATTGGAGAAACCTTATTTTACACTGAAAATTCCACATAAGGAAAATTTGTATGGAGCACCCTACTGCAGAGCACACCGACAGGGCCGGGAAGGAAGGCCC
This sequence comes from Anopheles marshallii, assembly GCF_943734725.1. NCBI lineage: Eukaryota > Metazoa > Arthropoda > Insecta > Diptera > Culicidae > Anopheles > Anopheles marshallii. The sequence continues at coordinate 73,846 of NW_026525916.1, read as the reverse complement.
GGTCCAAGAAAAAATTTTTGCGGGACCACTCAAAACATCATAGTTAGACCTAGCAAATGATGAAAAGTGAAACCCGCGATCGATTGGAGAAACCTTATTTTACACTGAAAAATTCCACATAAGGAAAATTTGTATGGAGCACCCTACTGCAGAACACACCGACAGGGCCGGGAAGGAAGGCCCGGTCCAAGAAAAAATTTTTGCGGGACCACTCAAAACATCATAGTTAGACCTAGCAAATGATGAAAAGTGAAACCCGCGATCGATTGAAGAAACCTTATTTTACACTGAAAAATTCCACATAAGGAAAATTTGTATGGAGCACCCTACTGCAGAGCACACCGACAGGGCCGGGAAGGAAGGCCCGGTCCAAGAAAAAATTTTTGCGGGACCACTCAAAACATCATAGTTAGACCTAGCAAATGATGAAAAGTGAAACCCGCGATCGATTGGAGAAACCTTATTTTACACTGAAAAATTCCACATAAGGAAAATTTGTATGGAGCACCCTACTGCAGAGCACACCGACAGGGCCGGGAAGGAAGGCCCGGTCCAAGAAAAAATTTTTGCGGGACCACTCAAAACATCATAGTTAGACCTAGCAAATGATGAAAAGTGAAACCCGCGATCGATTGGAGAAACCTTATTTTACACTGAAAAATTCCACATAAGCAAAATTTGTATGGAGCACCCTACTGCAGAGCACACCGACAGGGCCGGGAAGGAAGGCCCGGTCCAAGAAAAAATTTTTGCGGGACCACTCAAAACATCATAGTTAGACCTAGCAAATGATGAAAAGTGAAACCCGCGATCGATTGGAGAAACCTTATTTTACACTGAAAAATTCCACATAAGGAAAATTTGTATGGAGCACCCTACTGCAGAACACACCGACAGGGCCGGGAAGGAAGGCCCGGTCCAAGAAAAAATTTTTGCGGGACCACTCAAAACATCATAGTTAGACCTAGCAAATGATGAAAAGTGAAACTCGCGATCGATTGGAGAAACCTTATTTTACACTGAAAAATTCCACATAAGGAAAATTTGTATGGAGCACCCTACTGCAGAGCACACCGACAGGGCCGGGAAGGAAGGCCCGGTCCAAGAAAAAATTTTTGCGGGACCACTCAAAACATCATAGTTAGACCTAGCAAATGATGAAAAGTGAAACCCGCGATCGATTGGAGAAACCTTATTTTACACTGAAAAATTCCACATAAGGAAAATTTGTATGGAGCACCCTACTGCAGAGCACACCGACAGGGCCGGGAAGGAAGGCCCGGTCCAAGAAAAAATTTTTGCGGGACCACTCAAAACATCATAGTTAGACCTAGCAAATGATGAAAAGTGAAACCCGCGATCGATTGGAGAAACCTTATTTTACACTGAAAAATTCCACATAAGGAAAATTTGTATGGAGCACCCTACTGCAGAGCACACCGACAGGGCCGGGAAGGAAGGCCCGGTCCAAGAAAAAATTTTTGCGGGACCACTCAAAACATCATAGTTAGACCTAGCAAATGATGAAAAGTGAAACCCGCGATCGATTGGAGAAACCTTATTTTACACTGAAAAATTCCACATAAGGAAAATTTGTATGGAGCACCCTACTGCAGAGCACACCGACAGGGCCGGGAAGGAAGGCCCGGTCCAAGAAAAAATTTTTGCGGGACCACTCAAAACATCATAGTTAGACCTAGCAAATGATGAAAAGTGAAACCCGCGATCGATTGGAGAAACCTTATTTTACACTGAAAAATTCCACATAAGGAAAATTTGTATGGAGCACCCTACTGCAGAGCACACCGACAGGGCCGGGAAGGAAGGCCCGGTCCAAGAAAAAATTTTTGCGGGACCACTCAAAACATCATAGTTAGACCTAGCAAATGATGAAAAGTGAAACCCGCGATCGATTGGAGAAACCTTATTTTACACTGAAAAATTCCACATAAGCAAAATTTGTATGGAGCACCCTACTGCAGAGCACACCGACAGGGCCGGGAAGGAAGGCCCGGTCCAAGAAAAAATTTTTGCGGGACCACTCAAAACATCATAGTTAGACCTAGCAAATGATGAAAAGTGAAACCCGCGATCGATTGGAGAAACCTTATTTTACACTGAAAAATTCCACATAAGGAAAATTTGTATGGAGCACCCTACTGCAGAACACACCGACAGGGCCGGGAAGGAAGGCCCGGTCCAAGAAAAAATTTTTGCGGGACCACTCAAAACATCATAGTTAGACCTAGCAAATGATGAAAAGTGAAACCCGCGATCGATTGGAGAAACCTTATTTTACACTGAAAAATTCCACATAAGGAAAATTTGTATGGAGCACCCTACTGCAGAGCACACCGACAGGGCCGGGAAGGAAGGCCCGGTCCAAGAAAAAATTTTTGCGGGACCACTCAAAACATCATAGTTAGACCTAGCAAATGATGAAAAGTGAAACCCGCGATCGATTGGAGAAACCTTATTTTACACTGAAAAATTCCACATAAGGAAAATTTGTATGGAGCACCCTACTGCAGAGCACACCGACAGGGCCGGGAAGGAAGGCCCGGTCCAAGAAAAAATTTTTGCGGGACCACTCAAAACATCATAGTTAGACCTAGCAAATGATGAAAAGTGAAACCCGCGATCGATTGGAGAAACCTTATTTTACACTGAAAAATTCCACATAAGCAAAATTTGTATGGAGCACCCTACTGCAGAGCACACCGACAGGGCCGGGAAGGAAGGCCCGGTCCAAGAAAAAATTTTTGCGGGACCACTCAAAACATCATAGTTAGACCTAGCAAATGATGAAAAGTGAAACCCGCGATCGATTGGAGAAACCTTATTTTACACTGAAAAATTCCACATAAGCAAAATTTGTATGGAGCACCCTACTGCAGAACACACCGACAGGGCCGGGAAGGAAGGCCCGGTCCAAGAAAAAATTTTTGCGGGACCACTCAAAACATCATAGTTAGACCTAGCAAATGATGAAAAGTGAAACCCGCGATCGATTGGAGAAACCTTATTTTACACTGAAAAATTCCACATAAGGAAAATTTGTATGGAGCACCCTACTGCAGAGCACACCGACAGGGCCGGGAAGGAAGGCCCGGTCCAAGAAAAAATTTTTGCGGGACCACTCAAAACATCATAGTTAGACCTAGCAAATGATGAAAAGTGAAACCCGCGATCGATTGGAGAAACCTTATTTTACACTGAAAAATTCCACATAAGGAAAATTTGTATGGAGCACCCTACTGCAGAGCACACCGACAGGGCCGGGAAGGAAGGCCCGGTCCAAGAAAAAATTTTTGCGGGACCACTCAAAACATCATAGTTAGACCTAGCAAATGATGAAAAGTGAAACCCGCGATCGATTGGAGAAACCTTATTTTACACTGAAAAATTCCACATAAGGAAAATTTGTATGGAGCACCCTACTGCAGAGCACACCGACAGGGCCGGGAAGGAAGGCCCGGTCCAAGAAAAAATTTTTGCGGGACCACTCAAAACATCATAGTTAGACCTAGCAAATGATGAAAAGTGAAACCCGCGATCGATTGGAGAAACCTTATTTTACACTGAAAAATTCCACATAAGGAAAATTTGTATGGAGCACCCTACTGCAGAGCACACCGACAGGGCCGGGAAGGAAGGCCCGGTCCAAGAAAAAATTTTTGCGGGACCACTCAAAACATCATAGTTAGACCTAGCAAATGATGAAAAGTGAAACCCGCGATCGATTGGAGAAACCTTATTTTACACTGAAAAATTTCACATAAGCAAAATTTGTATGGAGCACCCTACTGTGGTCACCATCGGTCGAGTTGGTCGAGACGGGCAAAA
>NW_026525916.1:55000-57500 GCF_943734725.1 Anopheles marshallii | reverse complement strand
ACATAAGGAAAATTTGTATGGAGCACCCTACTGCAGAGCACACCGACAGGGCCGGGAAGGAAGGCCCGGTCCAAGAAAAAATTTTTGCGGGACCACTCAAAACATCATAGTTAGACCTAGCAAATGATGAAAAGTGAAACCCGCGATCGATTGGAGAAACCTTATTTTACACTGAAAAATTCCACATAAGGAAAATTTGTATGGAGCACCCTACTGTGGTCACCATCGGTCGAGTTGGTCGAGACGGGCAAAAAATTTTTTTTTCCATATCGTCTCAAAACATGATTTATGGACCTTGTAAATGTTGAAAAGTGAAACGAAATCACTTTTGGAGCGATGAAAATTTTGTATGGGAGGTCCCTACCCGGAACAAATTTTACTAGTAAAGTCATCATTCCGCGACGAGAAATTTGAAAATGGTCAAATATGGTTAAGATGTCATGTTCATTCCCTACTATGGGGGACCAGGTCGTCACGAAAAAATTTTTTTCTCGACCTGGTCAAATGTGGTTCTGCGACGGAGGTTAAACTAATATTGCATAATTTGGCCCAAAAACCCCCCTCTGTCAGAGAACGAAGCCCTTCAAGCTCGATAGCAGACCACATAAGTTGAACTTTGAGGTATCTGAAAGTTGAATATAGAGCGAGGTTCTAAGCGAAGGGATAGCTTAACGTTGAGCATTGAACGCAAAAAAGCTTAGAGATAAGCTTATTATATAAGGATTGTGGTGCAGAACACAGCTTAACGTTGAGCTTTGAACGCACATGGCTAGAACTAAGCTAAGAGATACCTATAGTGGTGCATGGAACTGCTCACAAGTTGAGCTTCGAGAAGTCCAAAGGCAAAATGTAGAGCGAGGTTCTAAGCGAAGGGATAGCTTAACGTTGAGCATTGAACGCAAAAAAGCTTAGAGATAAGCTTATTATATAACGATTGTGGTGCAGGACACAGCTTAACGTTGAGCTTTGAACGCACATGGCTAGAACTAAGCTAAGAGATACGGGTAGTGGTGCATGGAACTGCTCACAAGTTGAGCTTCGAGAAGTCCAAAGGCAAAATATAGAGAGAGGTCCTAGCAGCCTAAAAAACTTCTAGGGCCGACAGCTCACAAGTTGAGTTTCGAACGCAATTAGGTTACCTTGGTAGCCTGAATTTGAAAGCATTAAGGCAATGATATGGTAGAATGCCCGATCTTAAACCTATTGACAGAGAATGTGTACGAGTAAGCATAGATGTGGAGGAGCACATACCCTAAACAGTCCCGAAAGATGGTTAGCTAAGTGATGCATCACAAATGGACTTGGCGCACCAAGTTCACACTGAAACACACACGATCGCGTATATTAAAACCTGTTGTGTGGTGCATCACTAATAAAGTTTGGTGCGTCAAACGAACATGAGAGTTGAGCATATTGGGTATGTGTGATAACACACTTTGCACGACAATCGAGAAACCGCATAAGCTCAGTATAACACAGCAGGGGAAGATTGATGAAAACCAGAGCTAATACATGCAACAGGCCGGGAATGCTGCTTCTGAAGGTGGTAGGACCGGTGCACTTATTAGTTAAACCAATCGGCCGATTGAGTTGAAGTCTGGTACCGATCTTTCACTTGACTGTGCCCCATCAACTATTGATGGTAGTGTAGAGGACTACCATGGTTGTGACGGGAAGCGGGAATCAGGGTTCGATTCCGGAGCTAGTAGAGAGTGCCTGATAAAGGCCATGGTACACATCCAAATCAGGAAAGCAGCAGGAAACACTACCATACATTGCCAGGTGCATAGGAGGATTGCAAGCCCGTAAATTGCCCGATCATAGCCAGCGATGCTGAGAACGGAATTTATTCCTTCGATCGTCGTTGGTTCACATGTTTACTGATGGTTGTACGAACACCATACCCGGTGGTAAGTACAGTGGAGCTCGCCTTCACAACATAATGTTCACCAGTTGGACGCATAGATTGGAATAGCTCACATAGTGTTGGATTGCTGGAAACACACATTCCAGACTGCTCCGGTAGTCATGGAAAGGAGAGGATTGCAAGCCCGTAAATTGCCCGATTATAGCCAACGATGCTGAGAACGGAATTTATTCCTTCGATCGTCGTTGGTTCACATGTTTACTGATGGTTGTACGAACACCATACCCGGTGGTAAGTACAGTGGAGCTCGCCTTCACAACATAATGTTCACCAGTTGGACGCATAGATTGGAATAGCTCACAAGTGTTGGAAAGTTGAACGCACGTTGAAGACCGCTACTGTGGTCTTGGAAAGTAGAGGATTGCAAGCCCGTAAATTGTCCGATCATAGCCAACGATGCTGAGATCGGAATTCATTCCTTCGATCGTCGTTGGTTCGCATGTTTACTGATGGTTGTACGAACACCATACCCGGTGGTAAGTACAGTGGAGCTCGCCTTCACAACATAATGTTCACCAGTTGAACGTACAAGTTGGAATAGCTCACATAGTGTTGGATTGCTGGAAACACACA
>NW_026525916.1:35000-47500 GCF_943734725.1 Anopheles marshallii | reverse complement strand
GCCTTCGTCCTTGTTATTCCCTTTAGTCTAATGGGCGTTCGCGCCTCTTTTCGCCTTAGCGGCCTTTATTTTCATTGCCCATCTTCGTCCTCCTCTTCGAATGCATCTACCCCGAAGAGGGCCCACAAGTACGTTCTACAGTCCACTGCCTCCTCATTCTGCAGTCTTCGCCGCGCGCGGAAGCGTCTCACGTTGTTCCTAACTGTTCGATGACGCTCCTCCCGCTCCTGTAACTCCTCCGTCGTCAGCAGTCGCCCGTCGGGGTGGGTTGGTGGTATTTCCCCCCTCGCAGCTCGTCGCTCAATGGTCAACTGCCTACGAGCCTCGTTACGCCTTTCATTACGTAAGGCCACCAGCTCCTCGTGTGCGGTGTCCAGACTTTGCGCGGCCCTCTGCATGTCGTCGTGCGCGCTCGTGGCCCGCTCGATATACCACTCCTGTTGGAGTGTGGTGGTGATAATGCGAGCGGCCTCGCAAACTTTGCTCCATCGTGCTCGGCTGGTAAGCATGAACGCCACAAGATTGTCAGGCGTCACAGCCGCTTCGTCGTCCTCACCGAGTAATTCATGCCGGACGTCCGCGAACCTCGGACAGTCGAAGAAGGCATGCTCGGCCGTCTCCGGGACTCCCGGGCACCTGGTACAGTCGGCGGATGGTGCAAGATGTTTCACGCACAAGTACTCATGGAAAAACCCATGGCCGGAGAGGATCTGAGCGAGGTGGAATGTCATCTCCCCGTGTTGCCGGTTCTTCCATGCCGCCAAGTCTGGGATGGTCCGGTGCGCCCATCGGGTGTAGCGGCTTTCCGATTCTAGCTGGTCCCACTGACGCTGCCACTCGTCAATTGTCCTCGTCCGCTCCTCGATGCGCAGTTCGCGTAGACTTGCTCCCGTCGTCCGATGCCGCTGGTAGCAGCGAGCGTCTTCCGTCACCTGCAGCACGATGGGGATGACGCTGGCAAGGACCGTTGCCACCTCATGGCGCACTGTAATGAAGGTGCGAGCTACTGGCCGTGCGTACAGTCCTTGCACACGGTTCAGCTGTCTGCAACACTCCCGGAGCCGGACTGCCTCGTGCCAAATCGGCGCGGCGTAGCGGAGGGTGGAGTCCACCACCGATGCAAGCAGCCGCCGCTTCGCACTCTTTGGCCCACCATGATTTCGGAGCAGCCGGGAAATCCCCTGCGCCACACGGAGCGCTTTCGTCGTGGCCTGCTCTACGTGTGGCCTCCACGACAGGTGGTCCTCGATGACAACTCCTAAATATTTCAAGGTGCGGGTCGGCAGTTTCTCTACGCCATTGATACTCACCGGGACTCGGGTGTTGTCTCGTCTCATCGTAGACACAATGACCAGCTCGGTCTTGGCCGGAGCAAGCTCCAGGTGGTGTTGCGCCATCCACGAGCTGATCATTGCTACCGCCGTCTCCGCCAGTCCCGTCGCTGCCTCCGGCGTCGTCCCGCTCGCCAGCACCACGACGTCATCCGCAAAGCCGATCACTTCAGCGCCCTCAGGCAGCACCAGCCGAAGCACGCCGTCGTACATCGCGTTCCACAGGGTTGGGCCCAGGATTGAGCCCTGTGGAACGCCCGCCGTGACCGTACGACGCACTGGCCCCTCGCTGGTCTCGTACACCAGCCTCCTCTCAGAAAAGTAGCTGCGCAATATTTTCTGGAGGGCTGCAGGAACCATCAGCTTCTGCAGGGCAACCGCGATCGCCTTCCAGCTGGCAGAGTTAAAGGCGTTCCTGACGTCCAGTGCTGCCACCACCAGACATCGAGGATCCCGCTGGTTGGTGCGGTGAAACGTCCTCGCGTGTTGTCCTCGCTCTATCACCCGCTCGATGGCCTGAAGCGTGGAACGACCGCGCCGGAACCCGTACTGCCTTGCTGACAGCCGAGGAGCATCGCTGTCCTCCAAGTGGTCGTTCAGCCGATCTAAGATCAGCCGTTCGAACCCCTTGGCGACTGCTCCCAGCATTAGCAGCGGACGGTGCGACGACGGATCGCCCGGCGGCTTACCTGGCTTCGTGACCAACACAAGGCGTGCCTCCTTCCATGCCGCAGGAAACTCCCCTCGCTCGAGCAGCTGATTGTACACCTTGGCGAAGACCTCCGGGTGCTTCCGCATTGCCGCCTTCACTGCGGCATTCGGGATGCCGTCCAGCCCTGGCGCCTTGGAGGTGGCCATCCGCTCGGCCAGCGAAAGAATTTCCGAGCTCGTGACCGGTCTCAGAGCCTCACTGCACGCGTCGATGTCCGGCCACTCAAATGCCGGATGGTCCGGGAACAAGGCTTCGACGATCGGACCTAGTACGGCTCGGTCCGTTTCCGGTGGTGCCCTGTTACGTAGTTTTGCTCGAACAACCTTGTAACCGAGTCCGAACACCTCGGCTTCGACCCCATCGATCAGCTCTTGCATACTGTCTTCCTTACTGCTGTGAATGGCGGCCTGCAGCAATCGTCGACAGTTCTGCAGCCTGGCCGACGTCACCGCACGTTCCGGAGGTTGGGCCCTGCGATGGGCGGCCTCCGCTGCTCCGCATTCCTCCCTCAGGCGCTCGATCTCCGGAGACCACCAGTACACCTGGGGCTTGCGATGGAAAGTAGCCCCGTGTACTCTCTCCATGATCTCATCGCACGCCTGGGTCAGTCCGCCGATCAGCCCCTCCGGAGTTGCGACCTGCTCGAAGTGGCCGCATGTGAGGGCGGTGTCGAAGCACTTGTTATCGAATTGCGTCGTCTTCCACCGGGTCCCGGCGTGTCTGGCTGTCCCGTCTCGACTTCGCTGCTGCTGCTGGCCTCGTCGCTTGGGGCGTTGTCCTGGGACGCCCACCTGGAACTGGACGTAGGCATGGTCGCTGCTGGAAAAGCGATCGAGCACGCGCCAGGTGTCCGGTCGCGCAATAGTTTGGCTGGCAAAGGAAACGTCAACAACGCTTTCCCGCGCAACCCCGTTGCCCTTGAAAGTGGGCACGTTGCCGCGGTTCAGCGTATGCAGCGCCAGCTGCTCCACCACGCTCAGGAGCTCCTGCCCCTTCCGGGTGGTGCGCGCACTCCCCCACTCCTCATTCCAGGCGTTGAAGTCCCCGGCCAGGACTGATGTTGCGTGTCCGACCAGAGACACCTCCACCGCACCGAGGAAGCTTACGAAGTCTTCGATGCCGCTGCTGGGTGGCACGTAGCAGCTGGCGAACGTTACTCCCGCTATGGTGGCCACTACGAGTCCCGGGACGACGCTCCCCCAAAGCCGTTGAATAGGGTACGCCCCTGTTGCTATTATCGCCACGCTCTGTTCCGCATCGATGGCCCAACGCGGATCATCCCGAGGTGGTCGATATAGTTCGCAGGCGAGCACCACCTGAGCCCCTAACTCGCGAGCCGTCTGCAGCATGAGGTCTTGGGCTGCCCGGCTTCGCCCGAGGTTCACTTGCAGCACTTTTAGCGCCGGCACGTCGGATGCCCGACCGGGTGCGGGCCGCTGCACACGACGCAGCGCACCTCCGCCGTGCAGCTCTTCGCCTGGTGATCCGGCTTCCCGCAGCGAATGCAGCTTGTCGAGCGGTCCACTTCGCTCCTGCACGCAGCTCGGACGTGCCCCATCTCGAGGCACTTGTAGCACCGTTGCTGACGCGCCTGCAGAGGAGCCACCTTCCGGATCAGACACGATGTGTATTTGATCTTGACGCTCTTGTCGACCAGACCCTCCGCAGCCCTGGCTGTTACGCGGGCTATCGCCACTTTCGTGCCGTCCCAGGCAGGTCGCAGGCGAACCGATGTCTCCTCCACCTCGCATTGGCACAGGTTGGTCAGCGCCATCGCCACATCGGTCTCCTTCGCTAAAGGGTCGACAGCGTCCAACCGGATTTCGACCATAGGCGTGACCAGCCGAGCTGAGGCCGGCCGTTCTGCCTTTGCGCAGACCTGCTTGATGCACTGCAGAACTTCTGCAGCGTCCGCGCTCTCCTTCAGCTCCATGACAAGCCTGGAGCGTGTGGTGCGTCGCCCGACGCCTAGGGCCTCAGCATGTTTCTCCATTTCTGGAGCTGTTCGGACAGCCTGGTACACCTCCGTCCAGGTTTGTCCCTCAGCTGGGGCGATTTCAATAGCGTCCGGCTTGGTTTTTCGCTGCCGCTGACGCCGACCTCCTCGTTGTGCTCCAGGCTGGCTACCCCGGGCCTGTTGTCCCTGATGTTGCTGGGGCTGCTGCTTAGACGGTCCTGCGATCGGCTGTCGCTGAACCGCTGCCCGTTGCGGTAGTTGCGGCCACTGCTGCTGCTGTTGCTGCGGCTTGTTCCCCGGTTGCCGGGCCGGCTTACGACGCACCACTTCAGCCCAGGAGCCGCCTTCCGGGTCTGAAAGCGGAGCTGCCGTTGCCGACACCGCTCCCTGCTGTCGCTGTTGCTGCTGCTGCTCACGACGTTGCTGCTGCTGTTGTTGCTGCTGCTGCTGCTGTTGCTGCTGCTGCTGCTGCCACTGCTGCTTCTGGCTGCCTCCATAGCCCAGCGTCTGTGCAAGGAGCTCTTGGAAGCTGGCTCGCTCCTCCCTCAGCTCGTTGCGCAGGCGCTCGTTGTCTTCACGAGCCAGCGTCTCGCGCATCCGGGCTTCCTCTCGGGCCAGCTGCAAATCTTGCCGGGCCTGCACAGCATTTGTTTCCATCTGCTGCCGGAGCATCTGGATCTCCTGTTGCAGACCCACGATCGTCGCTCGCAGCTGCTCGTTGGTGAGCGACGTCTCATTGAGGAGCTGTCTCAGCTCCGACATTTCCGGGGACTGCTGCTTCGCTCCCGGAACAGATGTTCGTGTAAGAGCCACTCGCGGCTCCAGAATAGTACAGGGATAACTGGCTTGTGGCCGCCAAGCGTTCATAGCGACGTGGCTTATTGATCCTTCGATGTCGGCTCTTCCTATCATTGTGAAGCAAAATTCACCAAGCGTAGGATTGTTCACCCTTTCAAGGGAACGTGAGCTGGGTTTAGACCGTCGTGAGACAGGTTAGTTTTACCCTACTGGTGTGTGCTGTATGCTGCTATCTTAACGGAATTCCTGTGCAGTACGAGAGGAACCACAGGTACGGACCACTGGCTCAATACTAGTTCGACCGGACTTTGGTATGACGCTACGTCCGCTGGATTATGCCTGAACGCCTCTAAGGTCGTATCCAATCCGAGCTGATAGCGCATCATAAACCCATTAGGTGATCGGAAGCTAGCGGGCTTAACAACCCTCTGAGATCCGTCGGTGCTGCCCCGTGCACACTGCCGTCTCATCCCCGCTATAGCACTAGACTGAGCCGCAACGGGCGGGTGCACGCTGCACGTGGAAGTACCTTATCACAGGGAACCCTGGTGGCTGTGCTCCCGTCGACCGTGGATACAACTAGTTTCGACACCTTCGACCGCCCGCAAACGACGGGACTACAGGCTGGGAGCTGCGAGTTGTAGAGATGCGTTCGCATCGATCCTCTCAGGCGACCCATGCTTGGTGGTGAAGTGGTTAGTTCGTGGAGTATAGGCTTGCTGCACTCGACAAGAGTGCTGCTTGCAAGGCTGTGGTGGTACGTATGGTAGTTGATGAGCATAGGCTTGCTGCACTCGACAAGAGTGCTGCTTGCAAGCCTATGGTGGTACGTGTACGGTAGTTGATGTGAGCATAGGCTTGCTGCACTCGACAAGAGTGCTGCTTGCAAGCCTATGGGTGGTGTGGTGTGTGGTGCATGATTAGCCTTTCAAGGAAGATGTGTCCTTGGGGCTAATCGGTTATTTTTATAAGTCCGGGAAACCTTTCTCGTCGGGATTCTTATCCTAAGCAACCACGAAAGCTTCCAAGAGTTGAAACATTGCCTATCAAGTAGGCCGTACCAGCCCATAGCAAACCAACCAAGATAATCTAACAGGCCAAGATTGGTTGGAGACTTCAAAATTTGGCTAAGTTCATGGCCACCATAAGCCATTTCTATCAAGAAGGCCACGAACAGTGCTTAGCAACCACGAAAGCGCCCAAGAGTTGAAACATTGCCTATCAAGTAGGCCGTACCGGCCCATAGCAACCCAACCAAGATACTCTAACAGGCCAAGATTGGTTGGAGATTTCAAAATTTGGCTAAGTCCATGGCCACCATAAGCCATTTCTATCAAGAAGGCCATGGACAGTGCTTAGCAACCACGAAAGCTTCCAAGAGTTGAAACATTGCCTATCAAGTAGGCCGTACCAGCCCATAGCAACCCAACCAAGATACTCTAACAGGCCAAGATTGGTTGGAGATTTCAAAATTTGGCTAAGTCCATGGCCACCATAAGCCATTTCTATCAAGAAGGCCACGAACAGTGCTTAGCAACCACGAGAGCTTCCAAGAGTTGAAACATTGCCTATCAAGTAGGCCGTACCAGCCCATAGCAACCCAACCAAGATACTCTAACAGGCCAAGATTGGTTGGAGATTTCAAAATTTTGCTAAGTCCATGGCCACCATAAGCCATTTCTACCAAGAAGGCCACGAACTGTGCTTAGCAACCACGAAAGCTTCCAAGAGTTGAAACATTGCCTATCAAGTAGGCCGTACCAGCCCATAGCAACCCAACCAAGATACTCTAACAGGCCAAGATTGGTTGGAGACTTCAAAATTTGGCTAAGTCCATGGCCACCATAAGCCATTTCTATCAAGAAGGCCACGAACAGTGCTTAGCAACCACGAGAGCTTCCAAGAGTTGAAACATTGCCTATCAAGTAGGCCGTACCAGCCCATAGCAACCCAACCAAGATACTCTAACAGGCCAAGATTGGTTGGAGATTTCAAAATTTTGCTAAGTCCATGGCCACCATAAGCCATTTCTATCAAGAAGGCCACGAACTGTGCTTAGCAACCACGAAAGCTTCCAAGAGTTGAAACATTGCCTATCAAGTAGGCCGTACCAGCCCATAGCAACCCAACCAAGATACTCTAACAGGCCAAGATTGGTTGGAGATTTCAAAATTTGGCTAAGTCCATGGCCACCATAAGCCATTTCTATCAAGAAGGCCACGAACAGTGCTTAGCAACCACGAAAGCGCCCAAGAGTTGAAACATTGCCTATCAAGTAGGCCGTACCGGCCCATAGCAACCCAACCAAGATACTCTAACAGGCCAAGATTGGTTGGAGATTTCAAAATTTGGCTAAGTCCATGGCCACCATAAGCCATTTCTATCAAGAAGGCCACGAACAGTGCTTAGCAACCACGAAAGCGCCCAAGAGTTGAAACATTGCCTATCAAGTAGGCCGTACCGGCCCATAGCAACCCAACCAAGATACTCTAACAGGCCAAGATTGGTTGGAGATTTCAAAATTTGGCTAAGTCCATGGCCACCATAAGCCATTTCTATCAAGAAGGCCATGGACAGTGCTTAGCAACCACGAAAGCTTCCAAGAGTTGAAACATTGCCTATCAAGTAGGCCGTACCAGCCCATAGCAACCCAACCAAGATACTCTAACAGGCCAAGATTGGTTGGAGATTTCAAAATTTGGCTAAGTCCATGGCCACCATAAGCCATTTCTATCAAGAAGGCCACGAACAGTGCTTAGCAACCACGAGAGCTTCCAAGAGTTGAAACATTGCCTATCAAGTAGGCCGTACCAGCCCATAGCAACCCAACCAAGATACTCTAACAGGCCAAGATTGGTTGGAGATTTCAAAATTTTGCTAAGTCCATGGCCACCATAAGCCATTTCTATCAAGAAGGCCACGAACTGTGCTTAGCAACCACGAAAGCTTCCAAGAGTTGAAACATTGCCTATCAAGTAGGCCGTACCAGCCCATAGCAACCCAACCAAGATACTCTAACAGGCCAAGATTGGTTGGAGATTTCAAAATTTGGCTAAGTCCATGGCCACCATAAGCCATTTCTATCAAGAAGGCCACGAACAGTGCTTAGCAACCACGAGAGCTTCCAAGAGTTGAAACATTGCCTATCAAGTAGGCCGTACCAGCCCATAGCAACCCAACCAAGATACTCTAACAGGCCAAGATTGGTTGGAGATTTCAAAATTTTGCTAAGTCCATGGCCACCATAAGCCATTTCTATCAAGAAGGCCACGAACTGTGCTTAGCAACCACGAAAGCTTCCAAGAGTTGAAACATTGCCTATCAAGTAGGCCGTACCAGCCCATAGCAACCCAACCAAGATACTCTAACAGGCCAAGATTGGTTGGAGATTTCAAAATTTGGCTAAGTCCATGGCCACCATAAGCCATTTCTATCAAGAAGGCCACGAACAGTGCTTAGCAACCACGAAAGCGCCCAAGAGTTGAAACATTGCCTATCAAGTAGGCCGTACCGGCCCATAGCAACCCAACCAAGATACTCTAACAGGCCAAGATTGGTTGGAGATTTCAAAATTTGGCTAAGTCCATGGCCACCATAAGCCATTTCTATCAAGAAGGCCATGGACAGTGCTTAGCAACCACGAAAGCTTCCAAGAGTTGAAACATTGCCTATCAAGTAGGCCGTACCAGCCCATAGCAACCCAACCAAGATACTCTAACAGGCCAAGATTGGTTGGAGATTTCAAAATTTGGCTAAGTCCATGGCCACCATAAGCCATTTCTATCAAGAAGGCCACGAACAGTGCTTAGCAACCACGAGAGCTTCCAAGAGTTGAAACATTGCCTATCAAGTAGGCCGTACCAGCCCATAGCAACCCAACCAAGATACTCTAACAGGCCAAGATTGGTTGGAGATTTCAAAATTTTGCTAAGTCCATGGCCACCATAAGCCATTTCTATCAAGAAGGCCACGAACTGTGCTTAGCAACCACGAAAGCTTCCAAGAGTTGAAACATTGCCTATCAAGTAGGCCGTACCAGCCCATAGCAACCCAACCAAGATACTCTAACAGGCCAAGATTGGATCTCAAAATGTTGCTAAGTCCATGGCCACGATAAGCCATTTCTATCAAGAAGGCCATGGACAGTTCTAAACAACCACGAAAGCTTCCAAGAGTTGAAACATTGCCTATCAAGTAGGCCGTAGCAGCCCATAGCAACCCAACCAAGATAATCTAACAGGCCAAGATTGGTTGGAGATTTCAAAATTTGGCTAAGTCCAGATTTTTTTACCCTTCGGGAAAACAACCCTAGTTCACCAAGTTGAACGCGAAAAACTGTCCATAGGATACGCACAAAACGTTTATTGAGTTGGTCACCATATGTGGAAATTATGGTGAAAATAAGCCAAGTTCCGGAGTTTTTAACTCACACGAAACCACGAAAAACTTTCATTAGGAAAACTTGGTTGGAGCACCCTACTGCAGAACACACCGACATGGACGAAAGGGTTGACTGGCTAAGAGAAAAAATTTTTGCGGGACCACTCAAAACATCATAGTTAGACCTAGCAAATGATGAAAAGTGAAACCCGCGATCGATTGGAGAAACCTTATTTTACACTGAAAAATTCCACATAAGCAAAATTTGTATGGAGCACCCTACTGCAGAACACACCGACAGGGCCGGGAAGGAAGGCCCGGTCCAAGAAAAAATTTTTGCGGGACCACTCAAAACATCATAGTTAGACCTAGCAAATGATGAAAAGTGAAACCCGCGATCGATTGGAGAAACCTTATTTTACACTGAAAAATTCCACATAAGGAAAATTTGTATGGAGCACCCTACTGCAGAGCACACCGACAGGGCCGGGAAGGAAGGCCCGGTCCAAGAAAAAATTTTTGCGGGACCACTCAAAACATCATAGTTAGACCTAGCAAATGATGAAAAGTGAAACCCGCGATCGATTGGAGAAACCTTATTTTACACTGAAAAATTCCACATAAGGAAAATTTGTATGGAGCACCCTACTGCAGAGCACACCGACAGGGCCGGGAAGGAAGGCCCGGTCCAAGAAAAAATTTTTGCGGGACCACTCAAAACATCATAGTTAGACCTAGCAAATGATGAAAAGTGAAACCCGCGATCGATTGGAGAAACCTTATTTTACACTGAAAAATTCCACATAAGGAAAATTTGTATGGAGCACCCTACTGCAGAGCACACCGACAGGGCCGGGAAGGAAGGCCCGGTCCAAGAAAAAATTTTTGCGGGACCACTCAAAACATCATAGTTAGACCTAGCAAATGATGAAAAGTGAAACCCGCGATCGATTGGAGAAACCTTATTTTACACTGAAAAATTCCACATAAGGAAAATTTGTATGGAGCACCCTACTGCAGAGCACACCGACAGGGCCGGGAAGGAAGGCCCGGTCCAAGAAAAAATTTTTGCGGGACCACTCAAAACATCATAGTTAGACCTAGCAAATGATGAAAAGTGAAACCCGCGATCGATTGGAGAAACCTTATTTTACACTGAAAAATTCCACATAAGGAAAATTTGTATGGAGCACCCTACTGCAGAACACACCGACAGGGCCGGGAAGGAAGGCCCGGTCCAAGAAAAAATTTTTGCGGGACCACTCAAAACATCATAGTTAGACCTAGCAAATGATGAAAAGTGAAACCCGCGATCGATTGGAGAAACCTTATTTTACACTGAAAAATTCCACATAAGGAAAATTTGTATGGAGCACCCTACTGCAGAGCACACCGACAGGGCCGGGAAGGAAGGCCCGGTCCAAGAAAAAATTTTTGCGGGACCACTCAAAACATCATAGTTAGACCTAGCAAATGATGAAAAGTGAAACCCGCGATCGATTGGAGAAACCTTATTTTACACTGAAAAATTCCACATAAGGAAAATTTGTATGGAGCACCCTACTGCAGAGCACACCGACAGGGCCGGGAAGGAAGGCCCGGTCCAAGAAAAAATTTTTGCGGGACCACTCAAAACATCATAGTTAGACCTAGCAAATGATGAAAAGTGAAACCCGCGATCGATTGGAGAAACCTTATTTTACACTGAAAAATTCCACATAAGGAAAATTTGTATGGAGCACCCTACTGCAGAGCACACCGACAGGGCCGGGAAGGAAGGCCCGGTCCAAGAAAAAATTTTTGCGGGACCACTCAAAACATCATAGTTAGACCTAGCAAATGATGAAAAGTGAAACCCGCGATCGATTGGAGAAACCTTATTTTACACTGAAAAATTCCACATAAGGAAAATTTGTATGGAGCACCCTACTGCAGAGCACACCGACAGGGCCGGGAAGGAAGGCCCGGTCCAAGAAAAAATTTTTGCGGGACCACTCAAAACATCATAGTTAGACCTAGCAAATGATGAAAAGTGAAACCTGCGATCGATTGGAGAAACCTTATTTTACACTGAAAAATTCCACATAAGGAAAATTTGTATGGAGCACCCTACTGCAGAGCACACCGACAGGGCCGGGAAGGAAGGCCCGGTCCAAGAAAAAATTTTTGCGGGACCACTCAAAACATCATAGTTAGACCTAGCAAATGATGAAAAGTGAAACCCGCGATCGATTGGAGAAACCTTATTTTACACTGAAAAATTCCACATAAGGAAAATTTGTATGGAGCACCCTACTGCAGAGCACACCGACAGGGCCGGGAAGGAAGGCCCGGTCCAAGAAAAAATTTTTGCGGGACCACTCAAAACATCATAGTTAGACCTAGCAAATGATGAAAAGTGAAACCCGCGATCGATTGGAGAAACCTTATTTTACACTGAAAAATTCCACATAAGGAAAATATGTATGGAGCACCCTACTGCAGAGCACACCGACAGGGCCGGGAAGGAAGGCCCGGTCCAAGAAAAAATTTTTGCGGGACCACTCAAAACATCATAGTTAGACCTAGCAAATGATGAAAAGTGAAACCCGCGATCGATTGGAGAAACCTTATTTTACACTGAAAAATTCCACATAAGGAAAATTTGTATGGAGCACCCTACTGTGGTCACCATCGGTCGAGTTGGTCGAGACGGGCAAAAAATTTTTTTTTCCATATCGTCTCAAAACATGATTTATGGACCTTGTAAATGTTGAAAAGTGAAACGAAATCACTTTTGGAGCGATGAAAATTTTGTATGGGAGGTCCCTACCCGGAACAAATTTTACTAGTAAAGTCATCATTCCGCGACGAGAAATTTGAAAATGGTCAAATATGGTTAAGATGTCATGTTCATTCCCTACTATGGGGGACCAGGTCGTCACGAAAAAATTTTTTTCTCGACCTGGTCAAATGTGGTTCTGCGACGGAGGTTAAACTAATATTGCATAATTTGGCCCAAAAACCCCCCTCTGTCAGAGAACGAAGCCCTTCAAGCTCGATAGCAGACCACATAAGTTGAACTTTGAGGTATCTGAAAGTTGAATATAGAGCGAGGTTCTAAGCGAAGGGATAGCTTAACGTTGAGCATTGAACGCAAAAAAGCTTAGAGATAAGCTTATTATATAAGGATTGTGGTGCAGAACACAGCTTAACGTTGAGCTTTGAACGCACATGGCTAGAACTAAGCTAAGAGATACCTATAGTGGTGCATGGAACAGCTCACAAGTTGAGCTTCGAGAAGTCCAAAGGCAAAATGTAGAGCGAGGTTCTAAGCGAAGGG
>NW_026525916.1:15000-25000 GCF_943734725.1 Anopheles marshallii | reverse complement strand
CATGGCCGGAGAGGATCTGTGCAAGGTGGAAAGTCATCTCTCCGTGTTGCCGGTTCTTCCATGCCGCCAAGTCCGGGATGGTCCGGTGCGTCCATCGGGTGTAGCGGCTTTCCGATTCTAGCTGGTCCCACTGACGCTGCCACTCGACCATCGTGTTTATCCGCTCCTCGGTGCGCAGTTCGCGTAGACTTGCTCCCGTCGTCCGATGCCGCTGGTAGCAGCGAGCGTCTTCCGTCACCTGCAGCACGATGGGGATGACGCTGGCAAGGACCGTTGCCACCTCATGGCGCACTGTAATGAAGGTGCGAGCTACTGGCCGTGCGTACAGTCCTTGCACGCGGTTCAGCTGTCTGCAACACTCCCGGAGCCGGACTGCCTCGTGCCAAATCGGCGCGGCGTAGCGGAGGGTGGAGTCCACCACCGATGCAAGCAGCCGCCGCTTCGCACTCTTTGGCCCACCATGATTTCGGAGCAGCCGGGAAATCCCCTGCGCCACACGGAGCGCTTTCGTCGTGGCCTGCTCTACGTGTGGCCTCCACGACAAGTGGTCCTCGATGACAACTCCTAAATATTTCAAGGTGCGGGTCGGCAGTTTCTCTACGCCATTGATACTCACCGGGACTCGGGTGTTGTCTCGTCTCATCGTAGACACAATGACCAGCTCGGTCTTGGCCGGAGCGAGCTCCAGGTGGTGTTGCGCCATCCACGAGCTGATCATTGCTACCGCCGTCTCCGCCAGTCCCGTCGCTGCTTCCGGCGTCGTCCCGCTCGCCAGCAACAGGGATAACTGGCTTGTGGCCGCCAAGCGTTCATAGCGACGTGGCTTATTGATCCTTCGATGTCGGCTCTTCCTATCATTGTGAAGCAAAATTCACCAAGCGTAGGATTGTTCACCCTTTCAAGGGAACGTGAGCTGGGTTTAGACCGTCGTGAGACAGGTTAGTTTTACCCTACTGGTGTGTGCTGTATGCTGCTATCTTAACGGAATTCCTGTGCAGTACGAGAGGAACCACAGGTACGGACCACTGGCTCAATACTAGTTCGACCGGACTTTGGTATGACGCTACGTCCGCTGGATTATGCCTGAACGCCTCTAAGGTCGTATCCAATCCGAGCTGATAGCGCATCATAAACCCATTAGGTGATCGGAAGCTAGCGGGCTTAACAACCCTCTGAGATCCGTCGGTGCTGCCCCGTGCACACTGCCGTCTCATCCCCGCTATAGCACTAGACTGAGCCGCAACGGGCGGGTGCACGCTGCACGTGGAAGTACCTTATCACAGGGAACCCTGGTGGCTGTGCTCCCGTCGACCGTGGATACAACTAGTTTCGACACCTTCGACCGCCCGCAAACGACGGGACTACAGGCTGGGAGCTGCGAGTTGTAGAGATGCGTTCGCATCGATCCTCTCAGGCGACCCATGCTTGGTGGTGAAGTGGTTAGTTCGTGGAGTATAGGCTTGCTGCACTCGACAAGAGTGCTGCTTGCAAGGCTGTGGTGGTACGTATGGTAGTTGATGAGCATAGGCTTGCTGCACTCGACAAGAGTGCTGCTTGCAAGCCTATGGTGGTACGTGTACGGTAGTTGATGTGAGCATAGGCTTGCTGCACTCGACAAGAGTGCTGCTTGCAAGCCTATGGGTGGTGTGGTGTGTGGTGCATGATTAGCCTTTCAAGGAAGATGTGTCCTTGGGGCTAATCGGTTATTTTTATAAGTCCGGGAAACCTTTCTCGTCGGGATTTTGATCCTAAGCAACCACGAAAGCTTCCAAGAGTTGAAACATTGCCTATCAAGTAGGCCGTACCAGCCCATAGCAACCCAACCAAGATACTCTAACAGGCCAAGATTGGTTGGAGAATTCAAAATTTGGCTAAGTCCATGGCCACCATAAGCCATTTCTATCAAGAAGGCCACGAACAGTGCTTAGCAACCACGAAAGCTTCCAAGAGTTGAAACATTGCCTATCAAGTAGGCCGTACCAGCCCATAGCAACCCAACCAAGATAATCTAACAGGCCAAGATTGGTTGGAGACTTCAAAATTTTGCTAAGTCCATGGCCACCATAAGCCATTTCTATCAAGAAGGCCACGAACTGTGCTTAGCAACCACGAAAGCTTCCAAGAGTTGAAACATTGCCTATCAAGTAGGCCGTACCAGCCCATAGCAACCCAACCAAGATACTCTAACAGGCCAAGATTGGTTGGAGATTTCAAAATTTGGCTAAGTCCATGGCCACCATAAGCCATTTCTATCAAGAAGGCCATGAACAGTGCTTAGCAACCACGAAAGCGGCCAAGAGTTGAAACATTGCCTATCAAGTAGGCCGTACCAGCCCATAGCAACCCAACCAAGATACTCTAACAGGCCAAGATTGGTTGGAGAATTCAAAATTTGGCTAAGTCCATGGCCACCATAAGCCATTTCTATCAAGAAGGCCACGAACAGTGCTTAGCAACCACGAAAGCTTCCAAGAGTTGAAACATTGCCTATCAAGTAGGCCGTACCAGCCCATAGCAACCCAACCAAGATACTCTAACAGGCCAAGATTGGTTGGAGACTTCAAAATTTTGCTAAGTCCATGGCCACCATAAGCCATTTCTATCAAGAAGGCCATGGACAGTTCTAAACAACCACGAAAGCTTCCAAGAGTTGAAACATTGCCTATCAAGTAGGCCGTACCAGCCCATAGCAACCCAACCAAGATAATCTAACAGGCCAAGATTGGTTGGAGATTTCAAAATTTGGCTAAGTCCAGATTTTTTTACCCTTCGGGAAAACAACCCTAGTTCACCAAGTTGAACGCGAAAAACTGTCCATAGGATACGCACAAAACCTTTATTGAGTTGGTCACCATATGTGGAAATTATGGTGAAAATAAGCCAAGTTCCGGAGTTTTTAACTCACACGAAACCACGAAAAACTTTCATTAGGAAAACTTGGTTGGAGCACCCTACTGCAGAACACACCGACATGGTCGAAAGGGTCGATTGGCTAAGAGAAAAAATTTTTGCGGGACCACTCAAAACATCATAGTTAGACCTAGCAAATGATGAAAAGTGAAACCCGCGATCGATTGGAGAAACCTTATTTTACACTGAAAAATTCCACATAAGGAAAATTTGTATGGAGCACCCTACTGCAGAGCACACCGACAGGGCCGGGAAGGAAGGCCCGGTCCAAGAAAAAATTTTTGCGGGACCACTCAAAACATCATAGTTAGACCTAGCAAATGATGAAAAGTGAAACCCGCGATCGATTGGAGAAACCTTATTTTACACTGAAAAATTCCACATAAGGAAAATTTGTATGGAGCACCCTACTGCAGAGCACACCGACAGGGCCGGGAAGGAAGGCCCGGTCCAAGAAAAAAATTTTGCGGGACCACTCAAAACATCATAGTTAGACCTAGCAAATGATGAAAAGTGAAACCCGCGATCGATTGGAGAAACCTTATTTTACACTGAAAAATTCCACATAAGGAAAATTTGTATGGAGCACCCTACTGCAGAGCACACCGACAGGGCCGGGAAGGAAGGCCCGGTCCAAGAAAAAATTTTTGCGGGACCACTCAAAACATCATAGTTAGACCTAGCAAATGATGAAAAGTGAAACCCGCGATCGATTGGAGAAACCTTATTTTACACTGAAAAATTCCACATAAGGAAAATTTGTATGGAGCACCCTACTGCAGAGCACACCGACAGGGCCGGGAAGGAAGGCCCGGTCCAAGAAAAAAATTTTGCGGGACCACTCAAAACATCATAGTTAGACCTAGCAAATGATGAAAAGTGAAACCCGCGATCGATTGGAGAAACCTTATTTTACACTGAAAAATTCCACATAAGGAAAATTTGTATGGAGCACCCTACTGCAGAGCACACCGACAGGGCCGGGAAGGAAGGCCCGGTCCAAGAAAAAATTTTTGCGGGACCACTCAAAACATCATAGTTAGACCTAGCAAATGATGAAAAGTGAAACCCGCGATCGATTGGAGAAACCTTATTTTACACTGAAAAATTCCACATAAGGAAAATTTGTATGGAGCACCCTACTGCAGAGCACACCGACAGGGCCGGGAAGGAAGGCCCGGTCCAAGAAAAAATTTTTGCGGGACCACTCAAAACATCATAGTTAGACCTAGCAAATGATGAAAAGTGAAACCCGCGATCGATTGGAGAAACCTTATTTTACACTGAAAAATTCCACATAAGGAAAATTTGTATGGAGCACCCTACTGCAGAGCACACCGACAGGGCCGGGAAGGAAGGCCCGGTCCAAGAAAAAATTTTTGCGGGACCACTCAAAACATCATAGTTAGACCTAGCAAATGATGAAAAGTGAAACCCGCGATCGATTGGAGAAACCTTATTTTACACTGAAAAATTCCACATAAGGAAAATTTGTATGGAGCACCCTACTGCAGAGCACACCGACAGGGCCGGGAAGGAAGGCCCGGTCCAAGAAAAAATTTTTGCGGGACCACTCAAAACATCATAGTTAGACCTAGCAAATGATGAAAAGTGAAACCCGCGATCGATTGGAGAAACCTTATTTTACACTGAAAAATTCCACATAAGGAAAATTTGTATGGAGCACCCTACTGCAGAGCACACCGACAGGGCCGGGAAGGAAGGCCCGGTCCAAGAAAAAATTTTTGCGGGACCACTCAAAACATCATAGTTAGACCTAGCAAATGATGAAAAGTGAAACCCGCGATCGATTGGAGAAACCTTATTTTACACTGAAAAATTCCACATAAGGAAAATTTGTATGGAGCACCCTACTGCAGAGCACACCGACAGGGCCGGGAAGGAAGGCCCGGTCCAAGAAAAAATTTTTGCGGGACCACTCAAAACATCATAGTTAGACCTAGCAAATGATGAAAAGTGAAACCCGCGATCGATTGGAGAAACCTTATTTTACACTGAAAAATTCCACATAAGGAAAATTTGTATGGAGCACCCTACTGCAGAGCACACCGACAGGGCCGGGAAGGAAGGCCCGGTCCAAGAAAAAATTTTTGCGGGACCACTCAAAACATCATAGTTAGACCTAGCAAATGATGAAAAGTGAAACCCGCGATCGATTGGAGAAACCTTATTTTACACTGAAAAATTCCACATAAGGAAAATTTGTATGGAGCACCCTACTGCAGAGCACACCGACAGGGCCGGGAAGGAAGGCCCGGTCCAAGAAAAAATTTTTGCGGGACCACTCAAAACATCATAGTTAGACCTAGCAAATGATGAAAAGTGAAACCCGCGATCGATTGGAGAAACCTTATTTTACACTGAAAAATTCCACATAAGGAAAATTTGTATGGAGCACCCTACTGCAGAGCACACCGACAGGGCCGGGAAGGAAGGCCCGGTCCAAGAAAAAATTTTTGCGGGACCACTCAAAACATCATAGTTAGACCTAGCAAATGATGAAAAGTGAAACCCGCGATCGATTGGAGAAACCTTATTTTACACTGAAAAATTCCACATAAGGAAAATTTGTATGGAGCACCCTACTGCAGAGCACACCGACAGGGCCGGGAAGGAAGGCCCGGTCCAAGAAAAAATTTTTGCGGGACCACTCAAAACATCATAGTTAGACCTAGCAAATGATGAAAAGTGAAACCCGCGATCGATTGGAGAAACCTTATTTTACACTGAAAAATTCCACATAAGGAAAATTTGTATGGAGCACCCTACTGCAGAGCACACCGACAGGGCCGGGAAGGAAGGCCCGGTCCAAGAAAAAATTTTTGCGGGACCACTCAAAACATCATAGTTAGACCTAGCAAATGATGAAAAGTGAAACCCGCGATCGATTGGAGAAACCTTATTTTACACTGAAAAATTCCACATAAGGAAAATTTGTATGGAGCACCCTACTGCAGAGCACACCGACAGGGCCGGGAAGGAAGGCCCGGTCCAAGAAAAAATTTTTGCGGGACCACTCAAAACATCATAGTTAGACCTAGCAAATGATGAAAAGTGAAACCCGCGATCGATTGGAGAAACCTTATTTTACACTGAAAAATTCCACATAAGGAAAATTTGTATGGAGCACCCTACTGCAGAGCACACCGACAGGGCCGGGAAGGAAGGCCCGGTCCAAGAAAAAAATTTTGCGGGACCACTCAAAACAACATAGTTAGACCTAGCAAATGATGAAAAGTGAAACCCGCGATCGATTGGAGAAACCTTATTTTACACTGAAAAATTCCACATAAGGAAAATTTGTATGGAGCACCCTACTGCAGAGCACACCGACAGGGCCGGGAAGGAAGGCCCGGTCCAAGAAAAAATTTTTGCGGGACCACTCAAAACATCATAGTTAGACCTAGCAAATGATGAAAAGTGAAACCCGCGATCGATTGGAGAAACCTTATTTTACACTGAAAAATTCCACATAAGGAAAATTTGTATGGAGCACCCTACTGCAGAGCACACCGACAGGGCCGGGAAGGAAGGCCCGGTCCAAGAAAAAAATTTTGCGGGACCACTCAAAACATCATAGTTAGACCTAGCAAATGATGAAAAGTGAAACCCGCGATCGATTGGAGAAACCTTATTTTACACTGAAAAATTCCACATAAGGAAAATTTGTATGGAGCACCCTACTGCAGAGCACACCGACAGGGCCGGGAAGGAAGGCCCGGTCCAAGAAAAAATTTTTGCGGGACCACTCAAAACATCATAGTTAGACCTAGCAAATGATGAAAAGTGAAACCCGCGATCGATTGGAGAAACCTTATTTTACACTGAAAAATTCCACATAAGGAAAATTTGTATGGAGCACCCTACTGCAGAGCACACCGACAGGGCCGGGAAGGAAGGCCCGGTCCAAGAAAAAATTTTTGCGGGACCACTCAAAACATCATAGTTAGACCTAGCAAATGATGAAAAGTGAAACCCGCGATCGATTGGAGAAACCTTATTTTACACTGAAAAATTCCACATAAGGAAAATTTGTATGGAGCACCCTACTGCAGAGCACACCGACAGGGCCGGGAAGGAAGGCCCGGTCCAAGAAAAAATTTTTGCGGGACCACTCAAAACATCATAGTTAGACCTAGCAAATGATGAAAAGTGAAACCCGCGATCGATTGGAGAAACCTTATTTTACACTGAAAAATTCCACATAAGGAAAATTTGTATGGAGCACCCTACTGCAGAACACACCGACAGGGCCGGGAAGGAAGGCCCGGTCCAAGAAAAAATTTTTGCGGGACCACTCAAAACATCATAGTTAGACCTAGCAAATGATGAAAAGTGAAACCCGCGATCGATTGGAGAAACCTTATTTTACACTGAAAAATTCCACATAAGGAAAATTTGTATGGAGCACCCTACTGCAGAACACACCGACATGGACGAAAGGGTCGACTGGCTAAGAGAAAAAATTTTTGCGGGACCACTCAAAACATCATAGTTAGACCTAGCAAATGATGAAAAGTGAAACCCGCGATCGATTGGAGAAACCTTATTTTACACTGAAAAATTCCACATAAGGAAAATTTGTATGGAGCACCCTGCTGTGGTCACCATCGGTCGAGTTGGTCGAGACGGGCAAAAAATTTTTTTTTCCATATCGTCTCAAAACATGATTTATGGACCTTGTAAATGTTGAAAAGTGAAACGAAATCACTTTTGGAGCGATGAAAATTTTGTATGGGAGGTCCCTACCCGGAACAAATTTTACTAGTAAAGTCATCATTCCGCGACGAGAAATTTGAAAATGGTCAAATATGGTTAAGATGTCATGTTCATTCCCTACTATGGGGGACCAGGTCGTCACGAAAAAATTTTTTTCTCGACCTGGTCAAATGTGGTTCTGCGACGGAGGTTAAACTAATAATGCATAATTTGGGCCAAAAACCCCCCTCTGTCAGAAATTGTACCCGTTCAAGAGCAATTGCAGACCACATAAGTTGAGCTTTGAGGTATCTGAAAGTTGAATATAGAGCGAGGTTCTAAGCGAAGGGATAGCTTAACGTTGAGCATTGAACGCAAAAAAGCTTAGAGATAAGCTTAAGATACAAGGGTTGTGGTGCATGAGGCCGCTTAACGTTGAGCTTTGAACGCACATGGCTAGAACTAAGCTAAGAGATACCTATAGTGGTGCATGGAACTGCTCACAAGTTGAGCTTCGAGAAGTCCAAAGGCAAAATGTAGAGCGAGGTTCTAAGCGAAGGGATAGCTTAACGTTGAGCATTGAACGCAAAAAAGCTTAGAGATAAGCTTATTATATAAGGATTGTGGTGCAGAACACAGCTTAACGTTGAGCTTTGAACGCACATGGCTAGAACTAAGCTAAGAGATACCTATAGTGGTGCATGGAACAGCTCACAAGTTGAGCTTCGAGAAGTCCAAAGGCAAAATGTAGAGCGAGGTTCTAAGCGAAGGGATAGCTTAACGTTGAGCATTGAACGCAAAAAAGCTTAGAGATAAGCTTATTATATAACGATTGTGGTGCAGGACACAGCTTAACGTTGAGCTTTGAACGCACATGGCTAGAACTAAGCTAAGAGATACGGGTAGTGGTGCATGGAACTGCTCACAAGTTGAGCTTCGAGAAGTCCAAAGGCAAAATATAGAGAGAGGTCCTAGCAGCCTAAAAAACTTCTAGGGCCGACAGCTCACAAGTTGAGTTTCGAACGCAATTAGGTTACCTTGGTAGCCTGAATTTGAAAGCATTAAGGCAATGATATGGTAGAATGCCCGATCTTAAACCTATTGACAGAGAATGTGTACGAGTAAGCATAGATGTGGAGGAGCACATACCCTAAACAGTCCCGAAAGATGGTTAGCTAAGTGATGCATCACAAATGGACTTGGCGCACCAAGTTCACACTGAAACACACACGATCGCGTATATTAAAACCTGTTGTGTGGTGCATCACTAATAAAGTTTGGTGCGTCAAACGAACATGAGAGTTGAGCATATTGGGTATGTGTGATAACACACTTTGCACGACAATCGAGAAACCGCATAAGCTCAGTATAACACAGCAGGGGAAGATTGATGAAAACCAGAGCTAATACATGCAACAGGCCGGGAATGCTGCTTCTGAAGGTGGTAGGACCGGTGCACTTATTAGTTAAACCAATCGGCCGATTGAGTTGAAGTCTGGTACCGATCTTTCACTTGACTGTGCCCCATCAACTATTGATGGTAGTGTAGAGGACTACCATGGTTGTGACGGGAAGCGGGAATCAGGGTTCGATTCCGGAGCTAGTAGAGAGTGCCTGATAAAGGCCATGGTACACATCCAAATCAGGAAAGCAGCAGGAAACACTACCATACATTGCCAGGTCCATAGGAGGATTGCAAGCCCGTAAATTGCCCGATCATAGCCAACGATGCTGAGAACGGAATTTATTCCTTCGATCGTCGTTGGTTCACATGTTTACTGATGGTTGTACGAACACCATACCCGGTGGTAAGTACAGTGGAGCTCGCCTTCACAACATAATGTTCACCAGTTGGACGCATAGATTGGAATAGCTCACATAGTGTTGGATTGCTGGAAACACACATTCCAGACTGCTCCGGTAGTCATGGAAAGGAGAGGATTGCAAGCCCGTAAATTGCCCGATCATAGCCAGCGATGCTGAGAACGGAATTTATTCCTTCGATCGTCGTTGGTTCACATGTTTACTGATGGTTGTACGAACACCATACCCGGTGGTAAGTACAGTGGAGCTCGCCTTCACAACATAATGTTCACCAGTTGGACGCATAGATTGGAATAGCTCACATAGTGTTGGATTGCTGGAAACACACATTCCAGACTGCTCCGGTAGTCATGGAAAGGAGAGGATTGCAAGCCCGTAAATTGCCCGATTATAGCCAACGATGCTGAGAACGGAATTTATTCCTTCGATCGTCGTTGGTTCACATGTTTACTGATGGTTGTACGAACACCATACCCGGTGGTAAGTACAGTGGAGCTCGCCTTCACAACATAATGTTCACCAGTTGGACGCATAGATTGGAATAGCT
>NW_026525916.1:0-5000 GCF_943734725.1 Anopheles marshallii | reverse complement strand
GGCGCCCGGCTTCGCAGCTTCGCTCGCACGATCTTATAGCCAAGACCGAACACTTCCGCCTCGACGCCGTCTATCAGCTCCTGGAGGCAGCTCTCCTTGCTGGACTGGATGCCGGCCTTCAGCAAGCGTCGGCAGTCTTGCAGCTTTCCCGACGTCACGTCCCGCTCCGACGGTTGGGCCCGGTGATGTGCTATCTCCGCTGCCTCACACTCCTCTCTCAGGCGTTCGATTTCTGGAGACCACCAGTACACCTGGGGCTTGCGGTGGTAGGTAGCCCCGTGTACCCTCTCCATAATCTCGTCGCACGCTCGAGTGAGTCCGCCGACCAGCCCCTCCGGAGTGTCGACATGTCCGAAGTGGCCGTGCGTGAGTGCGACGTCGAAGCACTGCCGGTCGAACTGCTTCGTCTTCCAGCGCGTCCGGCGGTGCCTGGCTGTCCCGTCGTTGGCTGTTGCTCGGCTTCGGTGCTGCTGGCCACGTCGCTGGGGGCGCTGTCCAGGAACGTCCACCCCGAACTCGATGTATGCATGATCACTGCCTGAGAAGCGGTTAAGCACGCGCCATGAGTCCGGCCGTGCGATGAGCTGACTGGCAAAGGAGACGTCAACGACGCTTTCCCCGTGCAACCCCGTTGCCCCTGAACGTGGGCGCGTTTGCCACGGTTCAGCGTCTGCAGTGCCAGCTGCTCCACCACATGCAGGAGCTCCTGCCCCTTCCGGGTGGGTGCGCGCACTCCCCCACTCCTCGTTCCAGGCGTTGAAGTCCCCGGCCAGGACTGATGTTGCGTGTCCGACCAGCGACACCTCCACCGCACCGAGGAAGCTTTCGAAGTCTTCGATGCCGCTGCTGGGGTGGCACGTAGCAGCTGGCGAACGTTACTCCCGCTATGGTGGCCACCACGAGTCCCGGGTCGACGCTCCCCCAAAGCCGTTGAATAGGTACGCCCCTGTTGCTATTATCGCCACGCTCTGTTCCGCATCGAGGGCCCACCGCGGATCATCCCGAGGTGGTCGATATAGTTCGCAGGCGAGCACCACCTGAGCCCCTAACTCGCGAGCCGTCTGCAGCATGAGGTCTTGGGCTGCCCGGCTTCGCCCGAGGTTCACTTGCAGCACTTTTAGCGCCGGCAACGTCGGATGCCCCGACCGGGTGCGGGCCGCTGCACACGACGCAGCGCACCTCCGCCGTGCAGCTCATCGCCTGGTGATCCGGCTTCCCGCAGCGAATGCAGCTTGTCGAGCGGTCCACTTCGCTCCTGCAACGCAGCTCGGACGTGCCCCATCTCGAGGCACTTGTAGCAACCGTTGCTGACGCGCCTGCAGAGGAGCCACCTTCCGGATCAGACACGATGTGGATTTGATCTTGACGCTCTTGTCGACCAGACCCTCCGCAGCCCTGGCTGTTAGCGGGCTATCGCCACTTTCGTGCCGTCCCCAGGCAGGTCGCAGGAGCTAACCGATGTCTCCTCCACCTCGCATTGGCACAGGTTGGTCAGCGCCATCGCCACATCGGTCTCCTTCGCTAAAGGGGTCGACAGCGTCCAACCGGATTTCGACCATAGGCGTGACCAGCCGAGCTGAGGCCGGCCGTTCTGCCCTTTGCGCAGACCTGCTTGATGCACTGCAGAACTTCTGCAGCGTCCGCGCTCTCCTTCAGCTCCATGACAAGCCTGGGAGCGTGTGGGTGCGTCGCCCGACGCCTAGGGCCTCAGCATGTTTCTCCATTTCTGGAGCTGTTCGGACAGCCTGGTACACCTCCGTCCAGGTTTGTCCCTCAGCTGGGGGCGATTTCAATAGCGTCCGGCTTGGTTTTTCGCTGCCGCTGACGCCGACCTCCTCGTTGTGCCTCCAGGCTGGCTACCCCGGGCCTGTTGTCCCTGATGTTGCTGGGGCTGCTGCTTAGACGGTCCTGCGATCGGCTGTCGCTGAACCGCTGCCCGTTGCGGTAGTTTGCGGGCCACTGCTGCTGCTGTTGCTGCGGCTTGTTCCCCGGTTGCCGGGCCGGCTTACGACGCACCACTTCAGCCCAGGAGCCGCCTTCCGGGTCTGAAAGCGGAGCTGCCGTTGCCGACACCGCTCCCTGCTGTCGCTGTTGCTGCTGCTGCTCACGACGTTGCTGCTGCTGCTGCTGCTGCTGCTGTTGCTGCTGCTGCTGCTGCCACTGCTGCTTCTGGCCTGCCTCCATAGCCCAGCGTCTGTGCAAGGAGCTCTTGGAAGCTGGCTCGCTCCCTCCCTCAGCTCGTTGCGCAGGCGCTCAATGTCTTCACGAGCCAGCGTCTCGCGCATCCGGGCTTCCTCTCGGGCCAGCTGCAAAATCTTGCCGGGCCTGCACAGCATTTGTTTCCAACTGCTGCCGGAGCATCTGGATCTCCTGTTGCAGACCCACGATCGTCGCTCGCAGCTGCTCGTTGGTGAGCGACGTCTCATTGAGGAGCTGTCTCAGCTCCGACATTTCCGGGGACTGCTGCTTCGCTCCCGGAACAGATGTTCGTGTAAGAGCCACTCGCGGCTCCAGAATAGTGGAGAGCTTCGCCGGCCTCTCTCCGTTGAACTCCGTCCTGGAACGGAGGGTTCGCCCCGTCGACGACATCTCCACCTCTCACTGTTACGGGTGAGGGTGGAGGGGGGGGGGGGAGTCGGGGGAGGTGTTCTCCCCGACTCGCGGCGACGTAGCGCGTTGATTGACTCCCCACACGTTAAAATCGCTCTTCGCACCGGCCTTTTCCCTCCTGTAGGGGAGGGGGTAAATGGGAGGGGGAAGGGGGGGTGGCGGTCCGCTGCCTCTCGCCGAGACCTTTCCAACGATGCCTCGGGCGTGTCCCTAGCCCAAAGGATGGCGAGTAATCACACTTTTAAGGATTTTACACTAAGTCTGATAAGTGCCATAAATAGTTATCAAACTACTTATCAAACTTTTCACACCTTCGTAGCTCCGCGAGTTTTAGTCCGAATCGCACGCGCGAGGGCTCGATCGACGGGGATTTTTGCCCCCCGTCGAGACACGTTTAAACGAAATAACGCCTTGGTACAAACTTTCGTACTTACTAAGAAAAACCGGTCCCGACACACCGGAAACACGAAAATGTCTAAGTTTGGGGGGCCTATATCTCAGCGAGTTTTGCACGTATGGAAACAGTAGACCCCTCAAACGAAGCGCACTGTTCTCACTAAGCGTTTCGCACTATTTTCGTACCGTTGAATTCGCCTAAGGGGGGGGCAAAATCTACCGGAACCGAAAAACTACGGTTTTTCGGGCACCACTTCCGGTAGACCGCACACAGACGCGCTCACAAGGTCTCAATGGATGCGTCTTGTCAAGACCTTTCCACCGATACCCCAAACGTCCCGATCCGACCACCCTACACCTTATTAAAAAAGAAAGGTGGTCCACGAAAAACTCCCCCCCCTTAAGGGGTGGGGGTGTGAAATTTGGGTGGGGGGTCGGCGGCCAGGATCCGGGGGCCGGACACGTGAAACCAAAGCCCTGGCACGCGTGGCCTGGCTGATTACGGCCGATTATTCACTCCAAACACTCGCACACACGCACGCACACAGGAACACACGGCAAACGGAAAGTGCCTTAAATCGTGCACTTTGCCAAAAAGTTACACTTTTCGGTGCGCTTGCACCGGGCTTTACCGTTATGTTCTTCAGCACACTCGCGGCGACAACGCCAGATCGGGCGCAAACCGGTACTTTGCACTGACGTCACACGCGACGACACACGGTACTCGGCCAAGAACGCGCCACCGAACAGCTGTCCCATACAAAATGTATGGGAACGAAAGACGCCGGAAATCGCCAAAACCTCCAACTTGGAAGCCTATAACTCCGCAACGGTTCGTCGCACTAAAATGTTAGGACCACTCTATCGACGCGGGATATTCTCACTTATAGTCCTCAAGTGTTTTTAAGATCACTAACGCACTTTTTGGGGGGTAAAACGGTCCCCCACCAAAAAACTCACAGTTTTTCAAGTGCCACTTCCGGTGTAACGCACACACACACACATACAAAATTTTGTAAGATGCGTCTTACCGAGACGCATCCAACGACACCTTAATCGTCCGGATCGGTTCACAATTCGCCTTAATATTCAACAAAAACCTGCCCACGAAAAACTCCCCCCCCTTAAGGGGTGGGGGGGGGGGAATTTTGGGTGGGGGTCGGCGGCCGAGATCGGGGGCCGGACACGTGGAACCAAGGTCCTCGGTGGCCGTTTGGTGTCTCTTTCGCACACTTTGTCTTACTCAGTATGCACTCACAGTATACACTCACACGCACGCGTCGACAAGACTTCCATCCACAACACGTCCGTTCACTACGGAGGTTCGCTCGCAACTACAGGGATAACTGGCTTGTGGCCGCCAAGCGTTCATAGCGACGTGGCTTATTGATCCTTCGATGTCGGCTCTTCCTATCATTGTGAAGCAAAATTCACCAAGCGTAGGATTGTTCACCCTTTCAAGGGAACGTGAGCTGGGTTTAGACCGTCGTGAGACAGGTTAGTTTTACCCTACTGGTGTGTGCTGTATGCTGCTATCTTAACGGAATTCCTGTGCAGTACGAGAGGAACCACAGTACGGACCACTGGCTCAATACTAGTTAGACGGACTTTGGTATGACGCTACGTCCGCTGGATTATGCCTGAACGCCTCTAAGGTCGTATCCAATCCGAGCTGATAGCGCATCATAAACCCATTAGGTGATCGGAAGCTAGCGGGCTTAACAACCCTCTGAGATCCGTCGGTGCTGCCCCGTGCACACTGCCGTCTCATCCCCGCTATAGCACTAGACTGAGCCGCAACGGCGGGTGTACGCTGCACGTGGAAGTACCTTATCACAGGGAACCCTGGTGTGCTGTGCTCCCGTCGACCGTGGATACAACTAGTTTCGACACCTTCGACCGCCCGCAAACGACGGGACTACAGGCTGGGAGCTGCGAGTTGTAGAGATGCGTTCGCATCGATCCTCTCAGGCGACCCATGCTTGGTGTGAAGT
>NW_026525915.1:97500-100759 GCF_943734725.1 Anopheles marshallii | reverse complement strand
AAGGCCCGGTCCAAGAAAAAATTTTTGCGGGACCACTCAAAACATCATAGTTAGACCTAGCAAATGATGAAAAGTGAAACCCGCGATCGATTGGAGAAACCTTATTTTACACTGAAAAATTCCACATAAGGAAAATTTGTATGGAGCACCCTACTGCAGAGCACACCGACAGGGCCGGGAAGGAAGGCCCGGTCCAAGAAAAAATTTTTGCGGGACCACTCAAAACATCATAGTTAGACCTAGCAAATGATGAAAAGTGAAACCCGCGATCGATTGGAGAAACCTTATTTTACACTGAAAAATTCCACATAAGGAAAATTTGTATGGAGCACCCTACTGCAGAACACACCGACATGGACGAAAGGGTCGACTGGCCAAGAGAAAAAATTTTTGCGGGACCACTCAAAACATCATAGTTAGACCTAGCAAATGATGAAAAGTGAAACCCGCGATCGATTGGAGAAACCTTATTTTACACTGAAAATTCCACATAAGGAAAATTTGTATGGAGCACCCTGCTGTGGTCACCATCGGTCGAGTTGGTCGAGACGGGCAAAAAATTTTTTTTTCCATATCGTCTCAAAACATGATTTATGGACCTTGTAAATGTTGAAAAGTGAAACGAAATCACTTTTGGAGCGATGAAAATTTTGTATGGGAGGTCCCTACCCGGAACAAATTTTACTAGTAAAGTCATGATTCCGCGACGAGAAATTTGAAAATGGTCAAATATGGTTAAGATGTCATGTTCATTCCCTACTATGGGGGACCAGGTCGTCACGAAAAAATTTTTTTCTCGACCTGGTCAAATGTGGTTCTGCGACGGAGGTTAAACTAATAATGCATAATTTGGGCCAAAAACCCCCCTCTGTCAGATATTGTACCCGTTCAAGAGCAATAGCAGACCACATAAGTTGAGCTTTGAGGTATCTGAAAGTTGAATATAGAGCGAGGTTCTAAGCGAAGGGATAGCTTAACGTTGAGCATTGAACGCAAAAAAGCTTAGAGATAAGCTTAAGATACAAGGGTTGTGGTGCATGAGGCCGCTTAACGTTGAGCTTTGAACGCACATGGCTAGAACTAAGCTAAGAGATACCTATAGTGGTGCATGGAACTGCTCACAAGTTGAGCTTCGAGAAGTCCAAAGGCAAAATGTAGAGCGAGGTTCTAAGCGAAGGGATAGCTTAACGTTGAGCATTGAACGCAAAAAAGCTTAGAGATAAGCTTAAGATACAAGGGTTGTGGTGCATGAGGCCGCTTAACGTTGAGCTTTGAACGCACATGGCTAGAACTAAGCTAAGAGATACCTATAGTGGTGCATGGAACTGCTCACAAGTTGAGCTTCGAGAAGTCCAAAGGCAAAATGTAGAGCGAGGTTCTAAGCGAAGGGATAGCTTAACGTTGAGCATTGAACGCAAAAAAGCTTAGAGATAAGCTTATTATATAACGATTGTGGTGCAGGACACAGCTTAACGTTGAGCTTTGAACGCACATGGCTAGAACTAAGCTAAGAGATACGGGTAGTGGTGCATGGAACTGCTCACAAGTTGAGCTTCGAGAAGTCCAAAGGCAAAATATAGAGAGAGGTCCTAGCAGCCTAAAAAACTTCTAGGGCCGACAGCTCACAAGTTGAGTTTCGAACGCAATTAGGCTACCCTGGTAGCCTTGATTTGAAAGCATTAAGGCAATGATATGGTAGAATGCCCGATCTTAAACCTATTGACAGAGAATGTGTACGAGTAAGCATAGATGTGGAGGAGCACATACCCTAAACAGTCCCGAAAGATGGTTAGCTAAGTGATGCATCACAAATGGACTTGGCGCACCAAGTTCACACTGAAACACACACGATCGCGTATATTAAAACCTGTTGTGTGGTGCATCACTAATAAAGTTTGGTGCGTCAAACGAACATGAGAGTTGAGCATATTGGGTATGTGTGATAACACACTTTGCACGACAATCGAGAAACCGCATAAGCTCAGTATAACACAGCAGGGGAAGATTGATGAAAACCAGAGCTAATACATGCAACAGGCCGGGAATGCTGCTTCTGAAGGTGGTAGGACCGGTGCACTTATTAGTTAAACCAATCGGCCGATTGAGTTGAAGTCTGGTACCGATCTTTCACTTGACTGTGCCCCATCAACTATTGATGGTAGTGTAGAGGACTACCATGGTTGTGACGGGAAGCGGGAATCAGGGTTCGATTCCGGAGCTAGTAGAGAGTGCCTGATAAAGGCCATGGTACACATCCAAATCAGGAAAGCAGCAGGAAACACTACCATACATTGCCAGGTGCATAGGAGGATTGCAAGCCCGTAAATTGCCCGATCATAGCCAACGATGCTGAGAACGGAATTTATTCCTTCGATCGTCGTTGGTTCACATGTTTACTGATGGTTGTACGAACACCATACCCGGTGGTAAGTACAGTGGAGCTCGCCTTCACAACATAATGTTCACCAGTTGGACGCATAGATTGGAATAGCTCACATAGTGTTGGATTGCTGGAAACACACATTCCAGACTGCTCCGGTA
Organism: Anopheles marshallii; assembly: GCF_943734725.1. Lineage (NCBI taxonomy): Eukaryota > Metazoa > Arthropoda > Insecta > Diptera > Culicidae > Anopheles > Anopheles marshallii. Next base: position 98,218 of record NW_026525915.1, on the reverse strand, counting down.
GTCATGGAAAGGAGAGGATTGCAAGCCCGTAAATTGCCCGATTATAGCCAACGATGCTGAGAACGGAATTTATTCCTTCGATCGTCGTTGGTTCACATGTTTACTGATGGTTGTACGAACACCATACCCGGTGGTAAGTACAGTGGAGCTCGCCTTCACAACATAATGTTCACCAGTTGGACGCATAGATTGGAATAGCTCACAAGTGTTGGAAAGTTGAACGCACGTTGAAGACCGCTACTGTGGTCTTGGAAAGTAGAGGATTGCAAGCCCGTAAATTGTCCGATCATAGCCAACGATGCTGAGATCGGAATTCATTCCTTCGATCGTCGTTGGTTCGCATGTTTACTGATGGTTGTACGAACACCATACCCGGTGGTAAGTACAGTGGAGCTCGCCTTCACAACATAATGTTCACCAGTTGAACGTACAAGTTGGAATAGCTCACATAGTGTTGGATTGCTGGAAACACACAAAATGATACGAGTAAGGTTGCGTGAGTAAGGCACGTACACCTAAAGCGAATTATTAGAAGTGGTGATACGAAGTGTCTCGGTGGAGTGTGCTTGCACACAACAAGTTGGCCAAGAGAACCGGTGGTCTCCTGTTGCTTAACGGCTTCGGGTTGACTTAGGGTTAATGTTGTTGGAAGTCGAATGAATTCTGGTTGATCCTACCAGTAATATACGCTTGTCTCAAAGGTTAAGCCATGCATGTC
>NW_026525915.1:85000-87500 GCF_943734725.1 Anopheles marshallii | reverse complement strand
CTAACAGGCCAAGATTGGTTGGAGACTTCAAAATGTTGCTAAGTCCATGGCCACCATAAGCCATTTCTATCAAGAAGGCCATGGACAGTGCTTAGCAACCACGAAAGCGCCCAAGAGTTGAAACATTGCCTATCAAGTAGGCCGTACCGGCCCATAGCAACCCAACCAAGATAATCTAACAGGCCAAGATTGGTTGGAGATTTCAAAATTTGGCTAAGTCCAGATTTTTTTACCCTTCGGGAATACAACCCTAGTTCACCAAGTTGAACGCGAAAAAATGTCCATAGGATACGCACAAAACGTTTATTGAGTTGGTCACCATATGTGGAAATTATGGTGAAAATAAGCCAAGTTCCGGAGTTTTTAACTAACACGAAACCACGAAAAACTTTCATTAGGAAAACTTGGTTGGAGCACCCTACTGCAGAACACACCGACATGGACGAAAGGGTCGACTGGCTAAGAGAAAAAATTTTTGCGGGACCACTCAAAACATCATAGTTAGACCTAGCAAATGATGAAAAGTGAAACCCGCGATCGATTGGAGAAACCTTATTTTACACTGAAAAATTCCACATAAGGAAAATTTGTATGGAGCACCCTACTGCAGAGCACACCGACAGGGCCGGGAAGGAAGGCCCGGTCCAAGAAAAAATTTTTGCGGGACCACTCAAAACATCATAGTTAGACCTAGCAAATGATGAAAAGTGAAACCCGCGATCGATTGGAGAAACCTTATTTTACACTGAAAAATTCCACATAAGGAAAATTTGTATGGAGCACCCTACTGCAGAGCACACCGACAGGGCCGGGAAGGAAGGCCCGGTCCAAGAAAAAATTTTTGCGGGACCACTCAAAACATCATAGTTAGACCTAGCAAATGATGAAAAGTGAAACCCGCGATCGATTGGAGAAACCTTATTTTACACTGAAAAATTCCACATAAGGAAAATTTGTATGGAGCACCCTACTGCAGAGCACACCGACAGGGCCGGGAAGGAAGGCCCGGTCCAAGAAAAAATTTTTGCGGGACCACTCAAAACATCATAGTTAGACCTAGCAAATGATGAAAAGTGAAACCCGCGATCGATTGGAGAAACCTTATTTTACACTGAAAAATTCCACATAAGGAAAATTTGTATGGAGCACCCTACTGCAGAGCACACCGACAGGGCCGGGAAGGAAGGCCCGGTCCAAGAAAAAATTTTTGCGGGACCACTCAAAACATCATAGTTAGACCTAGCAAATGATGAAAAGTGAAACCCGCGATCGATTGGAGAAACCTTATTTTACACTGAAAAATTCCACATAAGGAAAATTTGTATGGAGCACCCTACTGCAGAGCACACCGACAGGGCCGGGAAGGAAGGCCCGGTCCAAGAAAAAATTTTTGCGGGACCACTCAAAACATCATAGTTAGACCTAGCAAATGATGAAAAGTGAAACCCGCGATCGATTGGAGAAACCTTATTTTACACTGAAAAATTCCACATAAGGAAAATTTGTATGGAGCACCCTACTGCAGAGCACACCGACAGGGCCGGGAAGGAAGGCCCGGTCCAAGAAAAAATTTTTGCGGGACCACTCAAAACATCATAGTTAGACCTAGCAAATGATGAAAAGTGAAACCCGCGATCGATTGGAGAAACCTTATTTTACACTGAAAAATTCCACATAAGGAAAATTTGTATGGAGCACCCTACTGCAGAGCACACCGACAGGGCCGGGAAGGAAGGCCCGGTCCAAGAAAAAATTTTTGCGGGACCACTCAAAACATCATAGTTAGACCTAGCAAATGATGAAAAGTGAAACCCGCGATCGATTGGAGAAACCTTATTTTACACTGAAAAATTCCACATAAGGAAAATTTGTATGGAGCACCCTACTGCAGAACACACCGACATGGACGAAAGGGTCGACTGGCCAAGAGAAAAAATTTTTGCGGGACCACTCAAAACATCATAGTTAGACCTAGCAAATGATGAAAAGTGAAACCCGCGATCGATTGGAGAAACCTTATTTTACACTGAAAATTCCACATAAGGAAAATTTGTATGGAGCACCCTGCTGTGGTCACCATCGGTCGAGTTGGTCGAGACGGGCAAAAAATTTTTTTTTCCATATCGTCTCAAAACATGATTTATGGACCTTGTAAATGTTGAAAAGTGAAACGAAATCACTTTTGGAGCGATGAAAATTTTGTATGGGAGGTCCCTACCCGGAACAAATTTTACTAGTAAAGTCATGATTCCGCGACGAGAAATTTGAAAATGGTCAAATATGGTTAAGATGTCATGTTCATTCCCTACTATGGGGGACCAGGTCGTCACGAAAAAATTTTTTTCTCGACCTGGTCAAATGTGGTTCTGCGACGGAGGTTAAACTAATAATGCATAATTTGGGCCAAAAACCCCCCTCTGTCAGATATTGTACCCGTTCAAGAGCAATAGCAGACCACATAAGTTGAGCTTTGAGGTATCTGAAAGTTGAATATAGAGCG
>NW_026525915.1:67500-72500 GCF_943734725.1 Anopheles marshallii | reverse complement strand
GATACGCACAAAACGTTTATTGAGTTGGTCACCATATGTGGAAATTATGGTGAAAATAAGCCAAGTTCCGGAGTTTTTAACTAACACGAAACCACGAAAAACTTTCATTAGGAAAACTTGGTTGGAGCACCCTACTGCAGAACACACCGACATGGACGAAAGGGTCGACTGGCTAAGAGAAAAAATTTTTGCGGGACCACTCAAAACATCATAGTTAGACCTAGCAAATGATGAAAAGTGAAACCCGCGATCGATTGGAGAAACCTTATTTTACACTGAAAAATTCCACATAAGGAAAATTTGTATGGAGCACCCTACTGCAGAGCACACCGACAGGGCCGGGAAGGAAGGCCCGGTCCAAGAAAAAATTTTTGCGGGACCACTCAAAACATCATAGTTAGACCTAGCAAATGATGAAAAGTGAAACCCGCGATCGATTGGAGAAACCTTATTTTACACTGAAAAATTCCACATAAGGAAAATTTGTATGGAGCACCCTACTGCAGAGCACACCGACAGGGCCGGGAAGGAAGGCCCGGTCCAAGAAAAAATTTTTGCGGGACCACTCAAAACATCATAGTTAGACCTAGCAAATGATGAAAAGTGAAACCCGCGATCGATTGGAGAAACCTTATTTTACACTGAAAAATTCCACATAAGGAAAATTTGTATGGAGCACCCTACTGCAGAGCACACCGACAGGGCCGGGAAGGAAGGCCCGGTCCAAGAAAAAATTTTTGCGGGACCACTCAAAACATCATAGTTAGACCTAGCAAATGATGAAAAGTGAAACCCGCGATCGATTGGAGAAACCTTATTTTACACTGAAAAATTCCACATAAGGAAAATTTGTATGGAGCACCCTACTGCAGAGCACACCGACAGGGCCGGGAAGGAAGGCCCGGTCCAAGAAAAAATTTTTGCGGGACCACTCAAAACATCATAGTTAGACCTAGCAAATGATGAAAAGTGAAACCCGCGATCGATTGGAGAAACCTTATTTTACACTGAAAAATTCCACATAAGGAAAATTTGTATGGAGCACCCTACTGCAGAGCACACCGACAGGGCCGGGAAGGAAGGCCCGGTCCAAGAAAAAATTTTTGCGGGACCACTCAAAACATCATAGTTAGACCTAGCAAATGATGAAAAGTGAAACCCGCGATCGATTGGAGAAACCTTATTTTACACTGAAAAATTCCACATAAGGAAAATTTGTATGGAGCACCCTACTGCAGAGCACACCGACAGGGCCGGGAAGGAAGGCCCGGTCCAAGAAAAAATTTTTGCGGGACCACTCAAAACATCATAGTTAGACCTAGCAAATGATGAAAAGTGAAACCCGCGATCGATTGGAGAAACCTTATTTTACACTGAAAAATTCCACATAAGGAAAATTTGTATGGAGCACCCTACTGCAGAGCACACCGACAGGGCCGGGAAGGAAGGCCCGGTCCAAGAAAAAATTTTTGCGGGACCACTCAAAACATCATAGTTAGACCTAGCAAATGATGAAAAGTGAAACCCGCGATCGATTGGAGAAACCTTATTTTACACTGAAAAATTCCACATAAGGAAAATTTGTATGGAGCACCCTACTGCAGAGCACACCGACAGGGCCGGGAAGGAAGGCCCGGTCCAAGAAAAAATTTTTGCGGGACCACTCAAAACATCATAGTTAGACCTAGCAAATGATGAAAAGTGAAACCCGCGATCGATTGGAGAAACCTTATTTTACACTGAAAAATTCCACATAAGGAAAATTTGTATGGAGCACCCTACTGCAGAGCACACCGACAGGGCCGGGAAGGAAGGCCCGGTCCAAGAAAAAATTTTTGCGGGACCACTCAAAACATCATAGTTAGACCTAGCAAATGATGAAAAGTGAAACCCGCGATCGATTGGAGAAACCTTATTTTACACTGAAAAATTCCACATAAGGAAAATTTGTATGGAGCACCCTACTGCAGAGCACACCGACAGGGCCGGGAAGGAAGGCCCGGTCCAAGAAAAAATTTTTGCGGGACCACTCAAAACATCATAGTTAGACCTAGCAAATGATGAAAAGTGAAACCCGCGATCGATTGGAGAAACCTTATTTTACACTGAAAAATTCCACATAAGGAAAATTTGTATGGAGCACCCTACTGCAGAGCACACCGACAGGGCCGGGAAGGAAGGCCCGGTCCAAGAAAAAATTTTTGCGGGACCACTCAAAACATCATAGTTAGACCTAGCAAATGATGAAAAGTGAAACCCGCGATCGATTGGAGAAACCTTATTTTACACTGAAAAATTCCACATAAGGAAAATTTGTATGGAGCACCCTACTGCAGAGCACACCGACAGGGCCGGGAAGGAAGGCCCGGTCCAAGAAAAAATTTTTGCGGGACCACTCAAAACATCATAGTTAGACCTAGCAAATGATGAAAAGTGAAACCCGCGATCGATTGGAGAAACCTTATTTTACACTGAAAAATTCCACATAAGGAAAATTTGTATGGAGCACCCTACTGCAGAGCACACCGACAGGGCCGGGAAGGAAGGCCCGGTCCAAGAAAAAATTTTTGCGGGACCACTCAAAACATCATAGTTAGACCTAGCAAATGATGAAAAGTGAAACCCGCGATCGATTGGAGAAACCTTATTTTACACTGAAAAATTCCACATAAGGAAAATTTGTATGGAGCACCCTACTGCAGAGCACACCGACAGGGCCGGGAAGGAAGGCCCGGTCCAAGAAAAAATTTTTGCGGGACCACTCAAAACATCATAGTTAGACCTAGCAAATGATGAAAAGTGAAACCCGCGATCGATTGGAGAAACCTTATTTTACACTGAAAAATTCCACATAAGGAAAATTTGTATGGAGCACCCTACTGCAGAGCACACCGACAGGGCCGGGAAGGAAGGCCCGGTCCAAGAAAAAATTTTTGCGGGACCACTCAAAACATCATAGTTAGACCTAGCAAATGATGAAAAGTGAAACCCGCGATCGATTGGAGAAACCTTATTTTACACTGAAAAATTCCACATAAGGAAAATTTGTATGGAGCACCCTACTGCAGAGCACACCGACAGGGCCGGGAAGGAAGGCCCGGTCCAAGAAAAAATTTTTGCGGGACCACTCAAAACATCATAGTTAGACCTAGCAAATGATGAAAAGTGAAACCCGCGATCGATTGGAGAAACCTTATTTTACACTGAAAAATTCCACATAAGGAAAATTTGTATGGAGCACCCTACTGCAGAGCACACCGACAGGGCCGGGAAGGAAGGCCCGGTCCAAGAAAAAATTTTTGCGGGACCACTCAAAACATCATAGTTAGACCTAGCAAATGATGAAAAGTGAAACCCGCGATCGATTGGAGAAACCTTATTTTACACTGAAAAATTCCACATAAGGAAAATTTGTATGGAGCACCCTACTGCAGAGCACACCGACAGGGCCGGGAAGGAAGGCCCGGTCCAAGAAAAAATTTTTGCGGGACCACTCAAAACATCATAGTTAGACCTAGCAAATGATGAAAAGTGAAACCCGCGATCGATTGGAGAAACCTTATTTTACACTGAAAAATTCCACATAAGGAAAATTTGTATGGAGCACCCTACTGCAGAGCACACCGACAGGGCCGGGAAGGAAGGCCCGGTCCAAGAAAAAATTTTTGCGGGACCACTCAAAACATCATAGTTAGACCTAGCAAATGATGAAAAGTGAAACCCGCGATCGATTGGAGAAACCTTATTTTACACTGAAAAATTCCACATAAGGAAAATTTGTATGGAGCACCCTACTGCAGAGCACACCGACAGGGCCGGGAAGGAAGGCCCGGTCCAAGAAAAAATTTTTGCGGGACCACTCAAAACATCATAGTTAGACCTAGCAAATGATGAAAAGTGAAACCCGCGATCGATTGGAGAAACCTTATTTTACACTGAAAAATTCCACATAAGGAAAATTTGTATGGAGCACCCTACTGCAGAGCACACCGACAGGGCCGGGAAGGAAGGCCCGGTCCAAGAAAAAATTTTTGCGGGACCACTCAAAACATCATAGTTAGACCTAGCAAATGATGAAAAGTGAAACCCGCGATCGATTGGAGAAACCTTATTTTACACTGAAAAATTCCACATAAGGAAAATTTGTATGGAGCACCCTACTGCAGAGCACACCGACAGGGCCGGGAAGGAAGGCCCGGTCCAAGAAAAAATTTTTGCGGGACCACTCAAAACATCATAGTTAGACCTAGCAAATGATGAAAAGTGAAACCCGCGATCGATTGGAGAAACCTTATTTTACACTGAAAAATTCCACATAAGGAAAATTTGTATGGAGCACCCTACTGCAGAACACACCGACATGGACGAAAGGGTCGACTGGCCAAGAGAAAAAATTTTTGCGGGACCACTCAAAACATCATAGTTAGACCTAGCAAATGATGAAAAGTGAAACCCGCGATCGATTGGAGAAACCTTATTTTACACTGAAAATTCCACATAAGGAAAATTTGTATGGAGCACCCTGCTGTGGTCACCATCGGTCGAGTTGGTCGAGACGGGCAAAAAATTTTTTTTTCCATATCGTCTCAAAACATGATTTATGGACCTTGTAAATGTTGAAAAGTGAAACGAAATCACTTTTGGAGCGATGAAAATTTTGTATGGGAGGTCCCTACCCGGAACAAATTTTACTAGTAAAGTCATGATTCCGCGACGAGAAATTTGAAAATGGTCAAATATGGTTAAGATGTCATGTTCATTCCCTACTATGGGGGACCAGGTCGTCACGAAAAAATTTTTTTCTCGACCTGGTCAAATGTGGTTCTGCGACGGAGGTTAAACTAATAATGCATAATTTGGGCCAAAAACCCCCCTCTGTCAGATATTGTACCCGTTCAAGAGCAATAGCAGACCACATAAGTTGAGCTTTGAGGTATCTGAAAGTTGAATATAGAGCGAGGTTCTAAGCGAAGGGATAGCTTAACGTTGAGCATTGAACG
>NW_026525915.1:45000-57500 GCF_943734725.1 Anopheles marshallii | reverse complement strand
TTTTTTGCCTGTTGGCTGCAACATTCCGCCCCTAATGGACAGTCGTGTCCCCTAATCACTTTCTTCGTCCGCCTCCCTGAACGCATCAACGCCAAACAGGGCCCAGAGATAGTCGCGGCAGTCCACCGCCTCGCCGCTTTCCACCTTCCGACGGGCCCGGTGTCTGCGGACCCTGTCCCGCGTCTGTTCCATGCGCTGTTCTCGCTGGGCCAGCTCCTCCTCCGTGTACGGGCGCCCATCCGGGTGCATAGGAGGTGGCCTTTCCGCCTGTCTCTCACGCGTTTGTTGCCTGCGGGCCTCATTTCGTCGCTCGTTACGTTCTGCCAGCGTGGTGTTGTAAGCATCATCAATTGTCTGCGCTGCAGCAACCATCTCGGCCCTGGCGCTGGTGGCACGTTCAATATACCAGTCCTGCTGCAGCTCCGTGGTGATGATTCGTGCCGCCTCGCAGACTTTGCTCCATCGTGTTCGGCTACTAAGCATGAACGCCTCAATGTTGTCAGGCGTCACAGCCGCTTCGTCTTCCTCGCCGAGTAATTCATGCCGGACGTCCGCGAACCTCGGACAGTCGAAGAATACATGCTCGGCCGTCTCCAGGACTCCCGGGCACCTGGTACAGTCGGCGGATGGTGCCAGATGTTTCACGCACAGGTACTCATGGAAGAACCCATGGCCGGAGAGGATCTGTGCAAGGTGGAAAGTCATCTCTCCGTGTTGCCGGTTCTTCCATGCCGCCAAGTCCGGGATGGTCCGGTGCGTCCATCGGGTGTAGCGGCTTTCCGATTCTAGCTGGTCCCACTGACGCTGCCACTCGACCATCGTGTTTATCCGCTCCTCGGTGCGCAGTTCGCGTAGACTTGCTCCCGTCGTCCGATGCCGCTGGTAGCAGCGAGCGTCTTCCGTCACCTGCAGCACGATGGGGATGACGCTGGCAAGGACCGTTGCCACCTCATGGCGCACTGTAATGAAGGTGCGAGCTACTGGCCGTGCGTACAGTCCTTGCACGCGGTTCAGCTGTCTGCAACACTCCCGGAGCCGGACTGCCTCGTGCCAAATCGGCGCGGCGTAGCGGAGGGTGGAGTCCACCACCGATGCAAGCAGCCGCCGCTTCGCACTCTTTGGCCCACCATGATTTCGGAGCAGCCGGGAAATCCCCTGCGCCACACGGAGCGCTTTCGTCGTGGCCTGCTCTACGTGTGGCCTCCACGACAAGTGGTCCTCGATGACAACTCCTAAATATTTCAAGGTGCGGGTCGGCAGTTTCTGTACTCCATTGATACTCACCGGGACTCGGGTGTTGTCTCGTCTCATCGTAGACACAATGACCAGCTCGGTCTTGGCCGGAGCGAGCTCCAGGTGGTGTTGCGCCATCCACGAGCTGATCATTGCTACCGCCGTCTCCGCCAGTCCCGTCGCTGCTTCCGGCGTCGTCCCGCTCGCCAGCACCACGACGTCATCCGCAAAGCCGATCACTTCGGCGCCCTCAGGCAGCACCAGCCGAAGCACGCCGTCGTACATCGCGTTCCACAGGGTCGGGCCCAGGATTGAGCCCTGTGGAACGCCCGCCGTGACCGTACGACGCACTGGCCCCGCGCTGGTCTCGTACACCAGCCTCCTCTCAGAAAAGTAGCTGCGCAATATTTTCTGGAGGGCTGCAGGGACCATCAGCTTCTGCAGGGCAACCGCGATCGCCTTCCAGCTGGCAGAGTTAAAGGCGTTCCTGACGTCCAGTGCTGCCACCACCAGACATCGAGGATCCCGCTGGTTGGTGCGGTGAAACGTCCTCGCGTGTTGTCCTCGCTCTATCACCCGCTCGATGGCCTGAAGCGTGGAGCGACCGCGCCGGAACCCGTACTGCCTTGCTGACAGGCGAGGAGCATCGCTGTCCTCCAAGTGGTCGTTCAGCCGATCTAAGATCAGCCGTTCGAACCCCTTGGCGACTGCTCCCAGCATTAGCAGCGGGCGGTGCGACGACGGATCGCCCGGCGGCTTACCTGGCTTCGTGACCAACACAAGGCGTGCCTCCTTCCATGCCGCAGGAAACTCCCCTCGCTCGAGCAGCTGATTGTACACCTTGGCGAAGACCTCCGGGTGCTTCCGCATTGCCGCCTTCACTGCGGCATTCGGGATACCGTCCAGCCCTGGCGCCTTGGAGGTGGCCATCCGCTCAGCCAGCGAAAGAATTTCCGAGCTCGTGACCGGCCTCAGAGCTTCATGTGAGGCGGTGCACGCGTCGATTTCAGGCCACTCGAACGCTGGGTGCTCCGGGAACAGGGCGTCGACGATCGGGCCGAGAACGGCTCGGTCCGTTTCCGGTGGCGCCCGGCTTCGCAGCTTCGCTCGCACGATCTTATAGCCAAGACCGAACACTTCCGCCTCGACGCCGTCTATCAGCTCCTGGAGGCAGCTCTCCTTGCTGGACTGGATGCCGGCCTTCAGCAAGCGTCGGCAGTCTTGCAGCTTTCCCGACGTCACGTCCCGCTCCGACGGTTGGGCCCGGTGATGTGCTATCTCCGCTGCCTCACACTCCTCTCTCAGGCGTTCGATTTCTGGAGACCACCAGTACACCTGGGGCTTGCGGTGGTAGGTAGCCCCGTGTACCCTCTCCATAATCTCGTCGCACGCTCGAGTGAGTCCGCCGACCAGCCCCTCCGGAGTGTCGACATGTCCGAAGTGGCCGTGCGTGAGTGCGACGTCGAAGCACTGCCGGTCGAACTGCTTCGTCTTCCAGCGCGTCCCGGCGTGCCTGGCTGTCCCGTCGTTGGCTGTTGCTCGGCTTCGGTGCTGCTGGCCACGTCGCTGGGGGCGCTGTCCAGGAACGTCCACCCCGAACTCGATGTATGCATGATCACTGCCTGAGAAGCGGTTAAGCACGCGCCATGAGTCCGGCCGTGCGATGAGCTGACTGGCAAAGGAGACGTCAACGACGCTTTCCCGTGCAACCCCGTTGCCCCTGAACGTGGGCGCGTTGCCACGGTTCAGCGTCTGCAGTGCCAGCTGCTCCACCGCATGCAGGAGCTCCTGCCCCTTCCGGGTGGTGCGCGCACTCCCCCACTCCTCGTTCCAGGCGTTGAAGTCCCCGGCCAGGACTGATGTTGCGTGTCCGACCAGCGACACCTCCACCGCACCGAGGAAGCTTTCGAAGTCTTCGATGCCGCTGCTGGGTGGCACGTAGCAGCTGGCGAACGTTACTCCCGCTATGGTGGCCACCACGAGTCCCGGGACGACGCTCCCCCAAAGCCGTTGAATAGGGTACGCCCCTGTTGCTATTATCGCCACGCTCTGTTCCGCATCGATGGCCCACCGCGGATCATCCCGAGGTGGTCGATATAGTTCGCAGGCGAGCACCACCTGAGCCCCTAACTCGCGAGCCGTCTGCAGCATGAGGTCTTGGGCTGCCCGGCTTCGCCCGAGGTTCACTTGCAGCACTTTTAGCGCCGGCACGTCGGATGCCCGACCGGGTGCGGGCCGCTGCACACGACGCAGCGCACCTCCGCCGTGCAGCTCTTCGCCTGGTGATCCGGCTTCCCGCAGCGAATGCAGCTTGTCGAGCGGTCCACTTCGCTCCTGCACGCAGCTCGGACGTGCCCCATCTCGAGGCACTTGTAGCACCGTTGCTGACGCGCCTGCAGAGGAGCCACCTTCCGGATCAGACACGATGTGTATTTGATCTTGACGCTCTTGTCGACCAGACCCTCCGCAGCCCTGGCTGTTACGCGGACTATCGCCACTTTCGTGCCGTCCCAGGCAGGTCGCAGGCGAACCGATGTCTCCTCCACCTCGCATTGGCACAGGTTGGTCAGCGCCATCGCCACATCGGTCTCCTTCGCTAAAGGGTCGACAGCGTCCAACCGGATTTCGACCATAGGCGTGACCAGCCGAGCTGAGGCCGGCCGTTCTGCCTTTGCGCAGACCTGCTTGATGCACTGCAGAACTTCTGCAGCGTCCGCGCTCTCCTTCAGCTCCATGACAAGCCTGGAGCGTGTGGTGCGTCGCCCGACGCCTAGGGCCTCAGCATGTTTCTCCATTTCTGGAGCCGTTCGGACAGCCTGGTACACCTCCGTCCAGGTTTGTCCCTCAGCTGGGGCGATTTCAATAGCGTCCGGCTTGGTTTTTCGCTGCCGCTGACGCCGACCTCCTCGTTGTGCTCCAGGCTGGCTACCCCGGGCCTGTTGTCCCTGATGTTGCTGGGGCTGCTGCTTAGACGGTCCTGCGATCGGCTGTCGCTGAACCGCTGCCCGTTGCGGTAGTTGCGGCCACTGCTGCTGCTGTTGCTGCGGCTTGTTCCCCGGTTGCCGGGCCGGCTTACGACGCACCACTTCAGCCCAGGAGCCGCCTTCCGGGTCTGAAAGCGGAGCTGCCGTTGCCGACACCGCTCCCTGCTGTCGCTGTTGCTGCTGCTGCTCACGACGTTGCTGCTGCTGCTGCTGCTGCTGCTGTTGCTGCTGCTGCTGCTGCCACTGCTGCTTCTGGCTGCCTCCATAGCCCAGCGTCTGTGCAAGGAGCTCTTGGAAGCTGGCTCGCTCCTCCCTCAGCTCGTTGCGCAGGCGCTCAATGTCTTCACGAGCCAGCGTCTCGCGCATCCGGGCTTCCTCTCGGGCCAGCTGCAAATCTTGCCGGGCCTGCACAGCATTTGTTTCCAACTGCTGCCGGAGCATCTGGATCTCCTGTTGCAGACCCACGATCGTCGCTCGCAGCTGCTCGTTGGTGAGCGACGTCTCATTGAGGAGCTGTCTCAGCTCCGACATTTCCGGGGACTGCTGCTTCGCTCCCGGAACAGATGTTCGTGTAAGAGCCACTCGCGGCTCCAGAATAGTGGAGAGCTTCGCCGGCCTCTCCTCCGTTGACTCCGTCCTGGAACGGAGGGTTCGCCCCGTCGACGACATCTCCACCTCTCACTGTTACGGGTGAGGGTGGAGGGGGGGGGGGAGTCGGGGGAGGTGTTCTCCCCGACTCGCGGCGACGTAGCGCGTTGATTGACTCCCCACACGTTAAAATCGCTCTTCGCACCGGCCTTTTCCCTCCTGTAGGGGAGGGGGTAAATGGGAGGGGGAAGGGGGGGTGACGGTCCGCTGCCTCTCGCCGAGACCTTTCCAACGATGCCTCGGGCGTGTCCCTAGCCCAAAGGATGGCCGAGTAATCACACTTTTAAGGATTTTACACTAAGTCTGATAAGTGCATAAATAGTTATCAAACTACTTATCAAACTTTTCACTCCTTCGTAGCTCCGCGAGTTTTAGTCCGAATCGCACGCGCGAGGGCTCGATCGACGGGGATTTTTGCCCCCCGTCGAGAAACGTTTAAACGAAATAACGCCTTGGTACAAACTTTCGTACTTACTTAAGAAAAACCGGTCCCGACACACCGGAAACGCGAAAATGTCTAAGTTTGGGGGCCTATATCTCAGCGAGTTTTGCACGTATGGAAACAGTAGACCCCTCAAACGAAGCGCACTGTTCTCACTAAGCGTTTCGCACTATTTTCGTACCGTTGAATTCGCCTAAGGGGGGGCAAAATCTACCGGAACCGAAAAACTACGGTTTTTCGGGCACCACTTCCGGTAGACCGCACACAGACGCGCTCACAAGGTCTCAATGGATGCGTCTTGTCAAGACCTTTCCACCGATACCCCAAACGTCCCGATCCGACCACCCTACACCTTATTAAAAAAAGAAAGGTGGTCCACGAAAAACTCCCCCCCCTTAAGGGGTGGGGGGGTGAAATTTGGGTGGGGGGTCGGCGGCCAGGATCGGGGGCCGGACACGTGAAATCGAAGCCCTGGCACGCGTGGCCTGGCTGATACGGCCGATTTTCACTCCAAACACTCGCACACACGCACGCACACAGAAACACACGGTACTCGGCCAAGAACGCGCAACCGAACAGCTGTCCCATACAAAATGTATGGGAACGAAAGACGCCGGAAATCGCCAAAACCTCCAACTTTGGAAGCCTATAACTCCGCAACGGTTCGTCGCACAAAAATGTTAGACCACTCTATCGACGCGGGATATTCTCACTTATAGTCCTCAAGTGTTTTTAAGATCACTAACGCACTTTTTGGGGGGTAAAACGGTCCCCCACCAAAAACTCACAGTTTTTCAAGTGCCACTTCCGGTGTAACGCACACACACACACATACAAAATTTTGTAAGATGCGTCTTACCGAGACGCATCCAACGACACCTTAATCGTCCGGATCGGTTCACAATTCGCCTTAATATTCAACAAAAACCTGCCCACGAAAAACTCCCCCCCCTTAAGGGGTGGGGGGGTGAAATTTGGGTGGGGGGTCGGCGGCCAGGATCGGGGGCCGGACACGTGAAACCAAAGCCCTGGCACGCGTGGCCTGGCTGATACGGCCGATTTTCACTCCAAACACTCGCACACACGCACGCACACAGGAACACACGGCAAACGGAAAGTGCCTTAAATCGTGCACTTTGCCAAAAAGTTACACTTTTCGGTGCGCTTGCACCGGGCTTTACCGTTATGTTCTTCAGCACACTCGCGGCGACAACGCCAGATCGGGCGCAAACCGGTACTTTGCACTGACGTCACACGCGACGACACACGGTACTCGGCCAAGAACGCGCCACCGAACAGCTGTCCCATACAAAATGTATGGGAACGAAAGACGCCGGAAATCGCCAAAACCTCCAACTTTGGAAGCCTATAACTCCGCAACGGTTCGTCGCACAAAAATGTTAGACCACTCTATCGACGCGGGATATTCTCACTTATAGTCCTCAAGTGTTTTTAAGATCACTAACGCACTTTTTGGGGGGTAAAACGGTCCCCCACCAAAAACTCACAGTTTTTCAAGTGCCACTTCCGGTGTAACGCACACACACACACATACAAAATTTTGTAAGATGCGTCTTACCGAGACGCATCCAACGACACCTTAATCGTCCGGATCGGTTCACAATTCGCCTTAATATTCAACAAAAACCTGCCCACGAAAAACTCCCCCCCCTTAAGGGGTGGGGGGGTGAAATTTGGGTGGGGGGTCGGCGGCCGAGATCGGGGGCCGGACACGTGGAACCAAGGTCCTCGGTGGCCGTTTGGTGTCTCTTTCGCACACTTTGTCTTACTCAGTATGCACTCACAGTATACACTCACACGCACGCGTCGACAAGAGCTCATCCACAACACGTCCGTTCACTACGGAGGTTCGCTCGCAACTACAGGGATAACTGGCTTGTGGCCGCCAAGCGTTCATAGCGACGTGGCTTATTGATCCTTCGATGTCGGCTCTTCCTATCATTGTGAAGCAAAATTCACCAAGCGTAGGATTGTTCACCCTTTCAAGGGAACGTGAGCTGGGTTTAGACCGTCGTGAGACAGGTTAGTTTTACCCTACTGGTGTGTGCTGTATGCTGCTATCTTAACGGAATTCCTGTGCAGTACGAGAGGAACCACAGGTACGGACCACTGGCTCAATACTAGTTCGACCGGACTTTGGTATGACGCTACGTCCGCTGGATTATGCCTGAACGCCTCTAAGGTCGTATCCAATCCGAGCTGATAGCGCATCATAAACCCATTAGGTGATCGGAAGCTAGCGGGCTTAACAACCCTCTGAGATCCGTCGGTGCTGCCCCGTGCACACTGCCGTCTCATCCCCGCTATAGCACTAGACTGAGCCGCAACGGGCGGGTGCACGCTGCACGTGGAAGTACCTTATCACAGGGAACCCTGGTGGCTGTGCTCCCGTCGACCGTGGATACAACTAGTTTCGACACCTTCGACCGCCCGCAAACGACGGGACTACAGGCTGGGAGCTGCGAGTTGTAGAGATGCGTTCGCATCGATCCTCTCAGGCGACCCATGCTTGGTGGTGAAGTGGTTAGTTCGTGGAGTATAGGCTTGCTGCACTCGACAAGAGTGCTGCTTGCAAGGCTGTGGTGGTACGTATGGTAGTTGATGAGCATAGGCTTGCTGCACTCGACAAGAGTGCTGCTTGCAAGCCTATGGTGGTACGTGTACGGTAGTTGATGTGAGCATAGGCTTGCTGCACTCGACAAGAGTGCTGCTTGCAAGCCTATGGGTGGTGTGGTGTGTGGTGCATGATTAGCCTTTCAAGGAAGATGTGTCCTTGGGGCTAATCGGTTATTTTTATAAGTCCGGGAAACCTTTCTCGTCGGGGTTTTTATCCTAAGCAACCACGAAAGCTTCCAAGAGTTGAAACATTGCCTATCAAGTAGGCCGTACCAGCCCATAGCAAACCAACCAAGATAATCTAACAGGCCAAGATTGGTTGGAGACTTCAAAATTTGGCTAAGTCCATGGCCACCATAAGCCATTTCTATCAAGAAGGCCATGGACAGTGCTTAGCAACCACGAAAGCTTCCAAGAGTTGAAACATTGCCTATCAAGTAGGCCGTACCAGCCCATAGCAACCCAACCAAGATACTCTAACAGGCCAAGATTGGTTGGAGACTTCAAAATTTTGCTAAGTCCATGGCCACCATAAGCCATTTCTATCAAGAAGGCCATGGACAGTTCTAAACAACCACGAAAGCTTCCAAGAGTTGAAACATTGCCTATCAAGTAGGCCGTACCAGCCCATAGCAAACCAACCAAGATACTCTAACAGGCCAAGATTGGTTGGAGAATTCAAAATTTTGCTAAGTCCATGGCCACCATAAGCCATTTCTATCAAGAAGGCCATGGACAGTGCTTAGCAACCACGAAAGGTTCCAAGAGTTGAAACATTGCCTATCAAGTAGGCCGTACCAGCCCATAGCAAACCAACCAAGATAATCTAACAGGCCAAGATTGGTTGGAGACTTCAAAATTTTGCTAAGTCCATGGCCACCATAAGCCATTTCTATCAAGAAGGCCACGAACTGTGCTTAGCAACCACGAAAGCTTCCAAGAGTTGAAACATTGCCTATCAAGTAGGCCGTACCAGCCCATAGCAACCCAACCAAGATACTCTAACAGGCCAAGATTGGTTGGAGAATTCAAAATTTTGCTAAGTCCATGGCCACGATAAGCCATTTCTATCAAGAAGGCCACGAACAGTGCTTAGCAACCACGAAAGCTTCCAAGAGTTGAAACATTGCCTATCAAGTAGGCCGTACCAGCCCATAGCAACCCAACCAAGATACTCTAACAGGCCAAGATTGGTTGGAGAATTCAAAATTTTGCTAAGTCCATGGCCACCATAAGCCATTTCTATCAAGAAGGCCATGGACAGTGCTTAGCAACCACGAAAGCTTCCAAGAGTTGAAACATTGCCTATCAAGTAGGCCGTAGCAGCCCATAGCAACCCAACCAAGATACTCTAACAGGCCAAGATTGGTTGGAGAATTCAAAATTTTGCTAAGTCCATGGCCACCATAAGCCATTTCTATCTAGAAGGCCATGGACAGTGCTTAGCAACCACGAAAGCTTCCAAGAGTTGAAACATTGCCTATCAAGTAGGCCGTACCAGCCCATAGCAACCCAACCAAGATACTCTAACAGGCCAAGATTGGTTGGAGAATTCAAAATTTTGCTAAGTCCATGGCCACGATAAGCCATTTCTATCAAGAAGGCCACGAACAGTGCTTAGCAACCACGAAAGCTTCCAAGAGTTGAAACATTGCCTATCAAGTAGGCCGTACCAGCCCATAGCAACCCAACCAAGATACTCTAACAGGCCAAGATTGGTTGGAGAATTCAAAATTTTGCTAAGTCCATGGCCACCATAAGCCATTTCTATCAAGAAGGCCATGGACAGTGCTTAGCAACCACGAAAGCTTCCAAGAGTTGAAACATTGCCTATCAAGTAGGCCGTAGCAGCCCATAGCAACCCAACCAAGATACTCTAACAGGCCAAGATTGGTTGGAGAATTCAAAATTTTGCTAAGTCCATGGCCACCATAAGCCATTTCTATCTAGAAGGCCATGGACAGTGCTTAGCAACCACGAAAGCTTCCAAGAGTTGAAACATTGCCTATCAAGTAGGCCGTACCAGCCCATAGCAAACCAACCAAGATAATCTAACAGGCCAAGATTGGTTGGAGACTTCAAAATGTTGCTAAGTCCATGGCCACCATAAGCCATTTCTATCAAGAAGGCCATGGACAGTGCTTAGCAACCACGAAAGCGCCCAAGAGTTGAAACATTGCCTATCAAGTAGGCCGTACCGGCCCATAGCAACCCAACCAAGATAATCTAACAGGCCAAGATTGGTTGGAGATTTCAAAATTTGGCTAAGTCCAGATTTTTTTACCCTTCGGGAATACAACCCTAGTTCACCAAGTTGAACGCGAAAAAATGTCCATAGGATACGCACAAAACGTTTATTGAGTTGGTCACCATATGTGGAAATTATGGTGAAAATAAGCCAAGTTCCGGAGTTTTTAACTAACACGAAACCACGAAAAACTTTCATTAGGAAAACTTGGTTGGAGCACCCTACTGCAGAACACACCGACATGGACGAAAGGGTCGACTGGCTAAGAGAAAAAATTTTTGCGGGACCACTCAAAACATCATAGTTAGACCTAGCAAATGATGAAAAGTGAAACCCGCGATCGATTGGAGAAACCTTATTTTACACTGAAAAATTCCACATAAGGAAAATTTGTATGGAGCACCCTACTGCAGAGCACACCGACAGGGCCGGGAAGGAAGGCCCGGTCCAAGAAAAAATTTTTGCGGGACCACTCAAAACATCATAGTTAGACCTAGCAAATGATGAAAAGTGAAACCCGCGATCGATTGGAGAAACCTTATTTTACACTGAAAAATTCCACATAAGGAAAATTTGTATGGAGCACCCTACTGCAGAGCACACCGACAGGGCCGGGAAGGAAGGCCCGGTCCAAGAAAAAATTTTTGCGGGACCACTCAAAACATCATAGTTAGACCTAGCAAATGATGAAAAGTGAAACCCGCGATCGATTGGAGAAACCTTATTTTACACTGAAAAATTCCACATAAGGAAAATTTGTATGGAGCACCCTACTGCAGAGCACACCGACAGGGCCGGGAAGGAAGGCCCGGTCCAAGAAAAAATTTTTGCGGGACCACTCAAAACATCATAGTTAGACCTAGCAAATGATGAAAAGTGAAACCCGCGATCGATTGGAGAAACCTTATTTTACACTGAAAAATTCCACATAAGGAAAATTTGTATGGAGCACCCTACTGCAGAGCACACCGACAGGGCCGGGAAGGAAGGCCCGGTCCAAGAAAAAATTTTTGCGGGACCACTCAAAACATCATAGTTAGACCTAGCAAATGATGAAAAGTGAAACCCGCGATCGATTGGAGAAACCTTATTTTACACTGAAAAATTCCACATAAGGAAAATTTGTATGGAGCACCCTACTGCAGAGCACACCGACAGGGCCGGGAAGGAAGGCCCGGTCCAAGAAAAAATTTTTGCGGGACCACTCAAAACATCATAGTTAGACCTAGCAAATGATGAAAAGTGAAACCCGCGATCGATTGGAGAAACCTTATTTTACACTGAAAAATTCCACATAAGGAAAATTTGTATGGAGCACCCTACTGCAGAGCACACCGACAGGGCCGGGAAGGAAGGCCCGGTCCAAGAAAAAATTTTTGCGGGACCACTCAAAACATCATAGTTAGACCTAGCAAATGATGAAAAGTGAAACCCGCGATCGATTGGAGAAACCTTATTTTACACTGAAAAATTCCACATAAGGAAAATTTGTATGGAGCACCCTACTGCAGAGCACACCGACAGGGCCGGGAAGGAAGGCCCGGTCCAAGAAAAAATTTTTGCGGGACCACTCAAAACATCATAGTTAGACCTAGCAAATGATGAAAAGTGAAACCCGCGATCGATTGGAGAAACCTTATTTTACACTGAAAAATTCCACATAAGGAAAATTTGTATGGAGCACCCTACTGCAGAACACACCGACATGGACGAAAGGGTCGACTGGCCAAGAGAAAAAATTTTTGCGGGACCACTCAAAACATCATAGTTAGACCTAGCAAATGATGAAAAGTGAAACCCGCGATCGATTGGAGAAACCTTATTTTACACTGAAAATTCCACATAAGGAAAATTTGTATGGAGCACCCTGCTGTGGTCACCATCGGTCGAGTTGGTCGAGACGGGCAAAAAATTTTTTTTTCCATATCGTCTCAAAACATGATTTATGGACCTTGTAAATGTTGAAAAGTGAAACGAAATCACTTTTGGAGCGATGAAAATTTTGTATGGGAGGTCCCTACCCGGAACAAATTTTACTAGTAAAGTCATGATTCCGCGACGAGAAATTTGAAAATGGTCAAATATGGTTAAGATGTCATGTTCATTCCCTACTATGGGGGACCAGGTCGTCACGAAAAAATTTTTTTCTCGACCTGGTCAAATGTGGTTCTGCGACGGAGGTTAAACTAATAATGCATAATTTGGGCCAAAAACCCCCCTCTGTCAGATATTGTACCCGTTCAAGAGCAATAGCAGACCACATAAGTTGAGCTTTGAGGTATCTGAAAGTTGAATATAGAGCGAGGTT
>NW_026525915.1:27500-32500 GCF_943734725.1 Anopheles marshallii | reverse complement strand
GATTGGAGAAACCTTATTTTACACTGAAAAATTCCACATAAGGAAAATTTGTATGGAGCACCCTACTGCAGAGCACACCGACAGGGCCGGGAAGGAAGGCCCGGTCCAAGAAAAAATTTTTGCGGGACCACTCAAAACATCATAGTTAGACCTAGCAAATGATGAAAAGTGAAACCCGCGATCGATTGGAGAAACCTTATTTTACACTGAAAAATTCCACATAAGGAAAATTTGTATGGAGCACCCTACTGCAGAGCACACCGACAGGGCCGGGAAGGAAGGCCCGGTCCAAGAAAAAATTTTTGCGGGACCACTCAAAACATCATAGTTAGACCTAGCAAATGATGAAAAGTGAAACCCGCGATCGATTGGAGAAACCTTATTTTACACTGAAAAATTCCACATAAGGAAAATTTGTATGGAGCACCCTACTGCAGAGCACACCGACAGGGCCGGGAAGGAAGGCCCGGTCCAAGAAAAAATTTTTGCGGGACCACTCAAAACATCATAGTTAGACCTAGCAAATGATGAAAAGTGAAACCCGCGATCGATTGGAGAAACCTTATTTTACACTGAAAAATTCCACATAAGGAAAATTTGTATGGAGCACCCTACTGCAGAGCACACCGACAGGGCCGGGAAGGAAGGCCCGGTCCAAGAAAAAATTTTTGCGGGACCACTCAAAACATCATAGTTAGACCTAGCAAATGATGAAAAGTGAAACCCGCGATCGATTGGAGAAACCTTATTTTACACTGAAAAATTCCACATAAGGAAAATTTGTATGGAGCACCCTACTGCAGAACACACCGACATGGACGAAAGGGTCGACTGGCCAAGAGAAAAAATTTTTGCGGGACCACTCAAAACATCATAGTTAGACCTAGCAAATGATGAAAAGTGAAACCCGCGATCGATTGGAGAAACCTTATTTTACACTGAAAAATTCCACATAAGGAAAATTTGTATGGAGCACCCTACTGCAGAGCACACCGACAGGGCCGGGAAGGAAGGCCCGGTCCAAGAAAAAATTTTTGCGGGACCACTCAAAACATCATAGTTAGACCTAGCAAATGATGAAAAGTGAAACCCGCGATCGATTGGAGAAACCTTATTTTACACTGAAAAATTCCACATAAGGAAAATTTGTATGGAGCACCCTACTGCAGAGCACACCGACAGGGCCGGGAAGGAAGGCCCGGTCCAAGAAAAAATTTTTGCGGGACCACTCAAAACATCATAGTTAGACCTAGCAAATGATGAAAAGTGAAACCCGCGATCGATTGGAGAAACCTTATTTTACACTGAAAAATTCCACATAAGGAAAATTTGTATGGAGCACCCTACTGCAGAGCACACCGACAGGGCCGGGAAGGAAGGCCCGGTCCAAGAAAAAATTTTTGCGGGACCACTCAAAACATCATAGTTAGACCTAGCAAATGATGAAAAGTGAAACCCGCGATCGATTGGAGAAACCTTATTTTACACTGAAAAATTCCACATAAGGAAAATTTGTATGGAGCACCCTACTGCAGAGCACACCGACAGGGCCGGGAAGGAAGGCCCGGTCCAAGAAAAAATTTTTGCGGGACCACTCAAAACATCATAGTTAGACCTAGCAAATGATGAAAAGTGAAACCCGCGATCGATTGGAGAAACCTTATTTTACACTGAAAAATTCCACATAAGGAAAATTTGTATGGAGCACCCTACTGCAGAGCACACCGACAGGGCCGGGAAGGAAGGCCCGGTCCAAGAAAAAATTTTTGCGGGACCACTCAAAACATCATAGTTAGACCTAGCAAATGATGAAAAGTGAAACCCGCGATCGATTGGAGAAACCTTATTTTACACTGAAAAATTCCACATAAGGAAAATTTGTATGGAGCACCCTACTGCAGAGCACACCGACAGGGCCGGGAAGGAAGGCCCGGTCCAAGAAAAAATTTTTGCGGGACCACTCAAAACATCATAGTTAGACCTAGCAAATGATGAAAAGTGAAACCCGCGATCGATTGGAGAAACCTTATTTTACACTGAAAAATTCCACATAAGGAAAATTTGTATGGAGCACCCTACTGCAGAGCACACCGACAGGGCCGGGAAGGAAGGCCCGGTCCAAGAAAAAATTTTTGCGGGACCACTCAAAACATCATAGTTAGACCTAGCAAATGATGAAAAGTGAAACCCGCGATCGATTGGAGAAACCTTATTTTACACTGAAAAATTCCACATAAGGAAAATTTGTATGGAGCACCCTACTGCAGAGCACACCGACAGGGCCGGGAAGGAAGGCCCGGTCCAAGAAAAAATTTTTGCGGGACCACTCAAAACATCATAGTTAGACCTAGCAAATGATGAAAAGTGAAACCCGCGATCGATTGGAGAAACCTTATTTTACACTGAAAAATTCCACATAAGGAAAATTTGTATGGAGCACCCTACTGCAGAGCACACCGACAGGGCCGGGAAGGAAGGCCCGGTCCAAGAAAAAATTTTTGCGGGACCACTCAAAACATCATAGTTAGACCTAGCAAATGATGAAAAGTGAAACCCGCGATCGATTGGAGAAACCTTATTTTACACTGAAAAATTCCACATAAGGAAAATTTGTATGGAGCACCCTACTGCAGAGCACACCGACAGGGCCGGGAAGGAAGGCCCGGTCCAAGAAAAAATTTTTGCGGGACCACTCAAAACATCATAGTTAGACCTAGCAAATGATGAAAAGTGAAACCCGCGATCGATTGGAGAAACCTTATTTTACACTGAAAAATTCCACATAAGGAAAATTTGTATGGAGCACCCTACTGCAGAGCACACCGACAGGGCCGGGAAGGAAGGCCCGGTCCAAGAAAAAATTTTTGCGGGACCACTCAAAACATCATAGTTAGACCTAGCAAATGATGAAAAGTGAAACCCGCGATCGATTGGAGAAACCTTATTTTACACTGAAAAATTCCACATAAGGAAAATTTGTATGGAGCACCCTACTGCAGAACACACCGACATGGACGAAAGGGTCGACTGGCCAAGAGAAAAAATTTTTGCGGGACCACTCAAAACATCATAGTTAGACCTAGCAAATGATGAAAAGTGAAACCCGCGATCGATTGGAGAAACCTTATTTTACACTGAAAATTCCACATAAGGAAAATTTGTATGGAGCACCCTGCTGTGGTCACCATCGGTCGAGTTGGTCGAGACGGGCAAAAAATTTTTTTTTCCATATCGTCTCAAAACATGATTTATGGACCTTGTAAATGTTGAAAAGTGAAACGAAATCACTTTTGGAGCGATGAAAATTTTGTATGGGAGGTCCCTACCCGGAACAAATTTTACTAGTAAAGTCATGATTCCGCGACGAGAAATTTGAAAATGGTCAAATATGGTTAAGATGTCATGTTCATTCCCTACTATGGGGGACCAGGTCGTCACGAAAAAATTTTTTTCTCGACCTGGTCAAATGTGGTTCTGCGACGGAGGTTAAACTAATAATGCATAATTTGGGCCAAAAACCCCCCTCTGTCAGATATTGTACCCGTTCAAGAGCAATAGCAGACCACATAAGTTGAGCTTTGAGGTATCTGAAAGTTGAATATAGAGCGAGGTTCTAAGCGAAGGGATAGCTTAACGTTGAGCATTGAACGCAAAAAAGCTTAGAGATAAGCTTAAGATACAAGGGTTGTGGTGCATGAGGCCGCTTAACGTTGAGCTTTGAACGCACATGGCTAGAACTAAGCTAAGAGATACCTATAGTGGTGCATGGAACTGCTCACAAGTTGAGCTTCGAGAAGTCCAAAGGCAAAATGTAGAGCGAGGTTCTAAGCGAAGGGATAGCTTAACGTTGAGCATTGAACGCAAAAAAGCTTAGAGATAAGCTTAAGATACAAGGGTTGTGGTGCATGAGGCCGCTTAACGTTGAGCTTTGAACGCACATGGCTAGAACTAAGCTAAGAGATACCTATAGTGGTGCATGGAACTGCTCACAAGTTGAGCTTCGAGAAGTCCAAAGGCAAAATGTAGAGCGAGGTTCTAAGCGAAGGGATAGCTTAACGTTGAGCATTGAACGCAAAAAAGCTTAGAGATAAGCTTATTATATAACGATTGTGGTGCAGGACACAGCTTAACGTTGAGCTTTGAACGCACATGGCTAGAACTAAGCTAAGAGATACGGGTAGTGGTGCATGGAACTGCTCACAAGTTGAGCTTCGAGAAGTCCAAAGGCAAAATATAGAGAGAGGTCCTAGCAGCCTAAAAAACTTCTAGGGCCGACAGCTCACAAGTTGAGTTTCGAACGCAATTAGGCTACCCTGGTAGCCTTGATTTGAAAGCATTAAGGCAATGATATGGTAGAATGCCCGATCTTAAACCTATTGACAGAGAATGTGTACGAGTAAGCATAGATGTGGAGGAGCACATACCCTAAACAGTCCCGAAAGATGGTTAGCTAAGTGATGCATCACAAATGGACTTGGCGCACCAAGTTCACACAGAAACACACACGATCGCGTATATTAAAACCTGTTGTGTGGTGCATCACTAATAAAGTTTGGTGCGTCAAACGAACATGAGAGTTGAGCATATTGGGTATGTGTGATAACACACTTTGCACGACAATCGAGAAACCGCATAAGCTCAGTATAACACAGCAGGGGAAGATTGATGAAAACCAGAGCTAATACATGCAACAGGCCGGGAATGCTGCTTCTGAAGGTGGTAGAACCGGTGCACTTATTAGTTAAACCAATCGGCCGATTGAGTTGAAGTCTGGTACCGATCTTTCACTTGACTGTGCCCCATCAACTATTGATGGTAGTGTAGAGGACTACCATGGTTGTGACGGGAAGCGGGAATCAGGGTTCGATTCCGGAGCTAGTAGAGAGTGCCTGATAAAGGCCATGGTACACATCCAAATCAGGAAAGCAGCAGGAAACACTACCATACATTGCCAGGTGCATAGGAGGATTGCAAGCCCGTAAATTGCCCGATCATAGCCA
>NW_026525915.1:2500-17500 GCF_943734725.1 Anopheles marshallii | reverse complement strand
CCATAAGCCATTTCTATCAAGAAGGCCATGGACAGTGCTTAGCAACCACGAAAGCTTCCAAGAGTTGAAACATTGCCTATCAAGTAGGCCGTACCAGCCCATAGCAACCCAACCAAGATACTCTAACAGGCCAAGATTGGTTGGAGAATTCAAAATTTTGCTAAGTCCATGGCCACCATAAGCCATTTCTATCAAGAAGGCCACGAACAGTGCTTAGCAACCACGAAAGCTTCCAAGAGTTGAAACATTGCCTATCAAGTAGGCCGTAGCAGCCCATAGCAACCCAACCAAGATACTCTAACAGGCCAAGATTGGTTGGAGAATTCAAAATTTTGCTAAGTCCATGGCCACCATAAGCCATTTCTATCAAGAAGGCCATGGACAGTGCTTAGCAACCACGAAAGCTTCCAAGAGTTGAAACATTGCCTATCAAGTAGGCCGTACCAGCCCATAGCAACCCAACCAAGATACTCTAACAGGCCAAGATTGGTTGGAGAATTCAAAATTTTGCTAAGTCCATGGCCACCATAAGCCATTTCTATCAAGAAGGCCACGAACAGTGCTTAGCAACCACGAAAGCTTCCAAGAGTTGAAACATTGCCTATCAAGTAGGCCGTAGCAGCCCATAGCAACCCAACCAAGATACTCTAACAGGCCAAGATTGGTTGGAGAATTCAAAATTTTGCTAAGTCCATGGCCACCATAAGCCATTTCTATCAAGAAGGCCATGGACAGTGCTTAGCAACCACGAAAGCTTCCAAGAGTTGAAACATTGCCTATCAAGTAGGCCGTAGCAGCCCATAGCAACCCAACCAAGATACTCTAACAGGCCAAGATTGGTTGGAGAATTCAAAATTTGGCTAAGTCCATGGCCACCATAAGCCATTTCTATCAAGAAGGCCACGAACAGTGCTTAGCAACCACGAAAGCTTCCAAGAGTTGAAACATTGCCTATCAAGTAGGCCGTAGCAGCCCATAGCAACCCAACCAAGATACTCTAACAGGCCAAGATTGGTTGGAGACTTCAAAATTTGGCTAAGTCCATGGCCACCATAAGCCATTTCTATCAAGAAGGCCATGGACAGTGCTTAGCAACCACGAAAGCTTCCAAGAGTTGAAACATTGCCTATCAAGTAGGCCGTACCAGCCCATAGCAAACCAACCAAGATACTCTAACAGGCCAAGATTGGATCTCAAAATGTTGCTAAGTCCATGGCCACCATAAGCCATTTCTATCAAGAAGGCCATGGACAGTGCTTAGCAACCACGAAAGCTTCCAAGAGTTGAAACATTGCCTATCAAGTAGGCCGTACCAGCCCATAGCAAACCAACCAAGATACTCTAACAGGCCAAGATTGGATCTCAAAATGTTGCTAAGTCCATGGCCACCATAAGCCATTTCTATCAAGAAGGCCATGGACAGTTCTAAACAACCACGAAAGCTTCCAAGAGTTGAAACATTGCCTATCAAGTAGGCCGTAGCAGCCCATAGCAACCCAACCAAGATAATCTAACAGGCCAAGATTGGTTGGAGATTTCAAAATTTGGCTAAGTCCAGATTTTTCTACCCTTCGGGAAAACAACCCTAGTTCACCAAGTTGAACGCGAAAAACTGTCCATAGGATACGCACAAAACGTTTATTGAGTTGGTCACCATATGTGGAAATTATGGTGAAAATAAGCCAAGTTCCGGAGTTTTTAACTCACACGAAACCACGAAAAACTTTCATTAGGAAAACTTGGTTGGAGCACCCTACTGCAGAACACACCGACATGGACGAAAGGGTCGACTGGCCAAGAGAAAAAATTTTTGCGGGACCACTCAAAACATCATAGTTAGACCTAGCAAATGATGAAAAGTGAAACCCGCGATCGATTGGAGAAACCTTATTTTACACTGAAAAATTCCACATAAGGAAAATTTGTATGGAGCACCCTACTGCAGAGCACACCGACAGGGCCGGGAAGGAAGGCCCGGTCCAAGAAAAAATTTTTGCGGGACCACTCAAAACATCATAGTTAGACCTAGCAAATGATGAAAAGTGAAACCCGCGATCGATTGGAGAAACCTTATTTTACACTGAAAAATTCCACATAAGGAAAATTTGTATGGAGCACCCTACTGCAGAGCACACCGACAGGGCCGGGAAGGAAGGCCCGGTCCAAGAAAAAATTTTTGCGGGACCACTCAAAACATCATAGTTAGACCTAGCAAATGATGAAAAGTGAAACCCGCGATCGATTGGAGAAACCTTATTTTACACTGAAAAATTCCACATAAGGAAAATTTGTATGGAGCACCCTACTGCAGAGCACACCGACAGGGCCGGGAAGGAAGGCCCGGTCCAAGAAAAAATTTTTGCGGGACCACTCAAAACATCATAGTTAGACCTAGCAAATGATGAAAAGTGAAACCCGCGATCGATTGGAGAAACCTTATTTTACACTGAAAAATTCCACATAAGGAAAATTTGTATGGAGCACCCTACTGCAGAGCACACCGACAGGGCCGGGAAGGAAGGCCCGGTCCAAGAAAAAATTTTTGCGGGACCACTCAAAACATCATAGTTAGACCTAGCAAATGATGAAAAGTGAAACCCGCGATCGATTGGAGAAACCTTATTTTACACTGAAAAATTCCACATAAGGAAAATTTGTATGGAGCACCCTACTGCAGAGCACACCGACAGGGCCGGGAAGGAAGGCCCGGTCCAAGAAAAAATTTTTGCGGGACCACTCAAAACATCATAGTTAGACCTAGCAAATGATGAAAAGTGAAACCCGCGATCGATTGGAGAAACCTTATTTTACACTGAAAAATTCCACATAAGGAAAATTTGTATGGAGCACCCTACTGCAGAGCACACCGACAGGGCCGGGAAGGAAGGCCCGGTCCAAGAAAAAATTTTTGCGGGACCACTCAAAACATCATAGTTAGACCTAGCAAATGATGAAAAGTGAAACCCGCGATCGATTGGAGAAACCTTATTTTACACTGAAAAATTCCACATAAGGAAAATTTGTATGGAGCACCCTACTGCAGAGCACACCGACAGGGCCGGGAAGGAAGGCCCGGTCCAAGAAAAAATTTTTGCGGGACCACTCAAAACATCATAGTTAGACCTAGCAAATGATGAAAAGTGAAACCCGCGATCGATTGGAGAAACCTTATTTTACACTGAAAAATTCCACATAAGGAAAATTTGTATGGAGCACCCTACTGCAGAGCACACCGACAGGGCCGGGAAGGAAGGCCCGGTCCAAGAAAAAATTTTTGCGGGACCACTCAAAACATCATAGTTAGACCTAGCAAATGATGAAAAGTGAAACCCGCGATCGATTGGAGAAACCTTATTTTACACTGAAAAATTCCACATAAGGAAAATTTGTATGGAGCACCCTACTGCAGAGCACACCGACAGGGCCGGGAAGGAAGGCCCGGTCCAAGAAAAAATTTTTGCGGGACCACTCAAAACATCATAGTTAGACCTAGCAAATGATGAAAAGTGAAACCCGCGATCGATTGGAGAAACCTTATTTTACACTGAAAAATTCCACATAAGGAAAATTTGTATGGAGCACCCTACTGCAGAGCACACCGACAGGGCCGGGAAGGAAGGCCCGGTCCAAGAAAAAATTTTTGCGGGACCACTCAAAACATCATAGTTAGACCTAGCAAATGATGAAAAGTGAAACCCGCGATCGATTGGAGAAACCTTATTTTACACTGAAAAATTCCACATAAGGAAAATTTGTATGGAGCACCCTACTGCAGAGCACACCGACAGGGCCGGGAAGGAAGGCCCGGTCCAAGAAAAAATTTTTGCGGGACCACTCAAAACATCATAGTTAGACCTAGCAAATGATGAAAAGTGAAACCCGCGATCGATTGGAGAAACCTTATTTTACACTGAAAAATTCCACATAAGGAAAATTTGTATGGAGCACCCTACTGCAGAGCACACCGACAGGGCCGGGAAGGAAGGCCCGGTCCAAGAAAAAATTTTTGCGGGACCACTCAAAACATCATAGTTAGACCTAGCAAATGATGAAAAGTGAAACCCGCGATCGATTGGAGAAACCTTATTTTACACTGAAAAATTCCACATAAGGAAAATTTGTATGGAGCACCCTACTGCAGAGCACACCGACAGGGCCGGGAAGGAAGGCCCGGTCCAAGAAAAAATTTTTGCGGGACCACTCAAAACATCATAGTTAGACCTAGCAAATGATGAAAAGTGAAACCCGCGATCGATTGGAGAAACCTTATTTTACACTGAAAAATTCCACATAAGGAAAATTTGTATGGAGCACCCTACTGCAGAGCACACCGACAGGGCCGGGAAGGAAGGCCCGGTCCAAGAAAAAATTTTTGCGGGACCACTCAAAACATCATAGTTAGACCTAGCAAATGATGAAAAGTGAAACCCGCGATCGATTGGAGAAACCTTATTTTACACTGAAAAATTCCACATAAGGAAAATTTGTATGGAGCACCCTACTGCAGAGCACACCGACAGGGCCGGGAAGGAAGGCCCGGTCCAAGAAAAAATTTTTGCGGGACCACTCAAAACATCATAGTTAGACCTAGCAAATGATGAAAAGTGAAACCCGCGATCGATTGGAGAAACCTTATTTTACACTGAAAAATTCCACATAAGGAAAATTTGTATGGAGCACCCTACTGCAGAACACACCGACAGGGCCGGGAAGGAAGGCCCGGTCCAAGAAAAAATTTTTGCGGGACCACTCAAAACATCATAGTTAGACCTAGCAAATGATGAAAAGTGAAACCCGCGATCGATTGGAGAAACCTTATTTTACACTGAAAAATTCCACATAAGCAAAATTTGTATGGAGCACCCTACTGCAGAGCACACCGACAGGGCCGGGAAGGAAGGCCCGGTCCAAGAAAAAATTTTTGCGGGACCACTCAAAACATCATAGTTAGACCTAGCAAATGATGAAAAGTGAAACCCGCGATCGATTGGAGAAACCTTATTTTACACTGAAAAATTCCACATAAGGAAAATTTGTATGGAGCACCCTACTGCAGAGCACACCGACAGGGCCGGGAAGGAAGGCCCGGTCCAAGAAAAAATTTTTGCGGGACCACTCAAAACATCATAGTTAGACCTAGCAAATGATGAAAAGTGAAACCCGCGATCGATTGGAGAAACCTTATTTTACACTGAAAAATTCCACATAAGGAAAATTTGTATGGAGCACCCTACTGCAGAGCACACCGACAGGGCCGGGAAGGAAGGCCCGGTCCAAGAAAAAATTTTTGCGGGACCACTCAAAACATCATAGTTAGACCTAGCAAATGATGAAAAGTGAAACCCGCGATCGATTGGAGAAACCTTATTTTACACTGAAAAATTCCACATAAGGAAAATTTGTATGGAGCACCCTACTGCAGAACACACCGACAGGGCCGGGAAGGAAGGCCCGGTCCAAGAAAAAATTTTTGCGGGACCACTCAAAACATCATAGTTAGACCTAGCAAATGATGAAAAGTGAAACCCGCGATCGATTGGAGAAACCTTATTTTACACTGAAAAATTCCACATAAGCAAAATTTGTATGGAGCACCCTACTGCAGAGCACACCGACAGGGCCGGGAAGGAAGGCCCGGTCCAAGAAAAAATTTTTGCGGGACCACTCAAAACATCATAGTTAGACCTAGCAAATGATGAAAAGTGAAACCCGCGATCGATTGGAGAAACCTTATTTTACACTGAAAAATTCCACATAAGGAAAATTTGTATGGAGCACCCTACTGCAGAGCACACCGACAGGGCCGGGAAGGAAGGCCCGGTCCAAGAAAAATTTTTGCGGGACCACTCAAAACATCATAGTTAGACCTAGCAAATGATGAAAAGTGAAACCCGCGATCGATTGGAGAAACCTTATTTTACACTGAAAAATTCCACATAGGAAAATTTGTATGGAGCACCCTACTGCAGAGCACACCGACAGGGCCGGGAAGGAAGGCCCGGTCCAAGAAAAAATTTTTGCGGGACCACTCAAAACATCATAGTTAGACCTAGCAAATGATGAAAAGTGAAACCCGCGATCGATTGGAGAAACCTTATTTTTACACTGAAAAATTCCACATAAGGAAAATTTGTATGGAGCACCCTACTGCAGAACACACCGACAGGGCCGGGAAGGAAGGCCCGGTCCAAGAAAAAATTTTTGCGGGACCACTCCAAAACATCATAGTTAGACCTAGCAAATGATGAAAAGTGAAACCCGCGATCGATTGGAGAAACCTTATTTTACACTGAAAAATTCCACATAAGCAAAATTTGTATGGAGCACCCTACTGCAGAGCACACCGACAGGGCCGGGAAGGAAGGCCCGGTCCAAGAAAAAATTTTTGCGGGACCACTCAAAACATCATAGTTAGGACCTAGCAAATGATGAAAAGTGAAACCGCGATCGATTGGAGAAACCTTATTTTACACTGAAAATCCACATAAGGAAAATTTGTATGGAGCACCCTACTGCAGAGCACACCGACAGGGCCGGGAAGGAAGGCCCGGTCCAAGAAAAAATTTTTGCGGGACCACTCAAAACATCATAGTTAGACCTAGCAAATGATGAAAAGTGAAACCCGCGATCGATTGTAGAAACCTTATTTTACACTGAAAAATTCCACATAAGGAAAATTTGTATGGAGCACCCTACTGCAGAGCACACCGACAGGGCCGGGGAAGGAAGGCCCGGTCCAAGAAAAAATTTTTGCGGGGACCACTCAAAACATCATAGTTAGACCTAGCAAATGATGAAAAGTGAAACCCGCGATCGATTGGAGAAACCTTATTTTACACTGAAAAATTCCACATAAGGAAAATTTGTATGGAGCACCCTACTGCAGAACACACCGACAGGGCCGGGAAGGAAGGCCCGGTCCAAGAAAAAAATTTTTGCGGGACCACTCAAAACATCATAGTTAGACCTAGCAAATGATGAAAAGTGAAACCCGCGATCGATTGGAGAAACCTTATTTTACACTGAAAAATTCCACATAAGCAAAATTTGTATGGAGCACCCTACTGCAGAGCACACCGACAGGGCCGGGAAGGAAGGCCCGGTCCAAGAAAAAATTTTTGCCGGCACCACTCAAAACATCATAGTTAGACCTAGCAAATGATGAAAAGTGAAACCCGCGATCGATTGGAGAAACCTTATTTTACACTGAAAAATTCCACATAAGGAAAATTTGTATGGAGCACCCTACTGCAGAGCACACCGACAGGGCCGGGAAGGAAGGCCCGGTCCAAGAAAAAATTTTTGCGGGACCACTCAAACATCATAGTTAGACCTAGCAAATGATGAAAAGTGAAACCCGCGATCGATTGGAGAAACCTTATTTTACACTGAAAAATTCCACATAAGGAAAATTTGTATGGAGCACCCTACAGCAGAGCACACCGACAGGGCCGGGAAGGAAGGCCCGGTCCAGAAAAAATTTTTGCGGGACCACTCAAAACATCATAGTTAGACCTAGCAAATGATGAAAAGTGAAACCCGCGATCGATTGGAGAAACCTTATTTTACACTGAAAATTCCACATAAGGAAAATTTGTATGGAGCACCCTACTGCAGAACACACCGACAGGGCCGGGAAGGAAGGCCCGGTCCAAGAAAAAATTTTTGCGGGACCACTCAAAACATCATAGTTAGACCTAGCAAATGATGAAAAGTGAAACCCGCGATCGATTGGAGAAACCTTATTTTACACTGAAAAATTCCACATAAGCAAAAATTTGTATGGAGCACCCTACTGCAGAGCACACCGACAGGGCCGGGAAGGAAGGCCCGGTCCAAGAAAAAATTTTTGCGGGACCACTCAAAACATCATAGTTAGACCTAGCAAATGATGAAAAGTGAAACCCGCGATCGATTGAGAAACCTTAGTTTACACTGAAAAATTCCACATAAGGAAAATTTGTATGGAGCACCCTACTGCAGAGCACACCGACAGGGCCGGGAAGGAAGGCCCGGTCCAAGAAAAAATTTTTGCGGGACCACTCAAAACATCATAGTTAGACCTAGCAAATGATGAAAAGTGAAACCCGCGATCGATTGGAGAAACCTTATTTTACACTGAAAAATTCCACATAAGGAAAATTTGTATGGAGCACCCTACTGCAGAGCACACCGTACAGGGCCCGGGAAGGAAGGCCCGGTCCAAGAAAAAATTTTTGCGGGACCACTCAAAACATCATAGTTAGACCTAGCAAATGATGAAAAGTGAAACCCGCGATCGATTGGAGAAACCTTATTTTACACTGAAAAATTCCACATAGGAAAATTTGTATGGAGGCACCCTACTGCAGAGCACACCGACAGGGCCGGGAAGGAAGGCCCGGTCCAAGAAAAAATT
Organism: Anopheles marshallii; assembly: GCF_943734725.1. Classification (NCBI taxonomy): domain Eukaryota; kingdom Metazoa; phylum Arthropoda; class Insecta; order Diptera; family Culicidae; genus Anopheles; species Anopheles marshallii. Next base: position 9,102 of record NW_026525915.1, on the reverse strand, counting down.
TTTGCGGGACCACTCAAAACATCATAGTTAGACCTAGCAAATGATGAAAAGTGAAACCCGCGATCGATTGGAGAAACCTTATTTTACACTGAAAAAATTCCACATAAGGAAAATTTGTATGGAGCACCCTACTGCAGAAACACACCGACAGGGCCGGGAAGGAAGGCCCGGTCCAAGAAAAAATTTTTGCGGGACCACTCAAAACATCATAGTTAGACCTAGCAAATGATGAAAAGTGAAACCCGCGATCGATTGGAGAAACCTTATTTTACACTGAAAAATTCCACATAAGCAAAATTTGTATGGAGCACCCTACTGCAGAGCACACCGACAGGGCCGGGAAGGAAGGCCCGGTCCAAGAAAAAATTTTTGCGGGACCACTCAAAACATCATAGTTAGACCTAGCAAATGATGAAAAGTGGAAACCCGCGATCGATTGGAGAAAACCTTATTTTACACTGAAAAATTCCACATAAGGAAAATTTGTATGGAGCACCCTACTGCAGAGCACACCGACAGGGCCGGGAAGGAAGGCCCGGTCCAAGAAAAAATTTTTGCGGGACCACTCAAAACATCATAGTTAGACCTAGCAAATGATGAAAAGTGAAACCCGCGATCGATTGGAGAAACCTTATTTTAACACTGAAAAATTCCACATAAGGAAAATTTGTATGGAGCACCCTACTGCAGAGCACACCGACAGGGCCGGGAAGAAGGCCCGGTCCAAGAAAAAATTTTAGCGGGACCACTCAAAACATCATAGTTAGACCTAGCAAATGATGAAAAGTGAAACCCGCGATCGATTGGAGAAACCTTATTTTACACTGAAAAATTCCACATAAGGAAAATTTGTATGGAGCACCCCTACTGCAGAACACACCGACAGGCCGGGAAGGAAGGCCCGGTCCAAGAAAAAATTTTTGCGGGACCACTCAAAACATCATAGTTAGACCTAGCAAATGATGAAAAGTGAAACCCGCGATCGATTGGAGAAACCTTATTTTACACTGAAAAATTCCACATAAGCAAAATTTGTATGGAGCACCCTACTGCAGAGCACACCGGACAGGGCCGGGAAGGAAGGCCCGGTCCAAGAAAAAATTTTTGCGGGACCACTCAAAAACATCATAGTTAGACCTAGCAAATGATGAAAAGTGAAACCCGCGATCGATTGGAGAAACCTTATTTTACACTGAAAAATTCCACATAAGCAAAATTTGTATGGAGCACCCTACTGCAGAGCACACCGACAGGGCCGGGAGTTTTTTTTTTTTCCAAGAAAAAATTTTTGCGGGACCACTCAAAACATCATAGTTAGACCTAGCAAATGATGAAAAGTGAAACCCGCGATCGATTGGAGAAACCTTATTTTACACTGAAAAATTCCACATAAGGAAAATTTGTATGGAGCACCCTACTGCAGAGCACACCGACAGGGCCGGGAAGGAAGGCCCGGTCCAAGAAAAAATTTTTGCGGGACCACTCAAAACATCATAGTTAGACCTAGCAAATGATGAAAAGTGAAACCCGCGATCGATTGGAGAAACCTTATTTTACACTGAAAAATTCCACATAAGGAAAATTTGTATGGAGCACCCTACTGCAGAGCACACCGACAGGGCCGGGAAGGAAGGCCCGGTCCAAGAAAAAATTTTTGCGGGACCACTCAAAACATCATAGTTAGACCTAGCAAATGATGAAAAGTGAAACCCGCGATCGATTGGAGAAACCTTATTTTACACTGAAAAATTCCACATAAGGAAAATTTGTATGGAGCACCCTACTGCAGAGCACACCGACAGGGCCGGGAAGGAAGGCCCGGTCCAAGAAAAAATTTTTGCGGGACCACTCAAAACATCATAGTTAGACCTAGCAAATGATGAAAAGTGAAACCCGCGATCGATTGGAGAAACCTTATTTTACACTGAAAAATTCCACATAAGGAAAATTTGTATGGAGCACCCTACTGCAGAGCACACCGACAGGGCCGGGAAGGAAGGCCCGGTCCAAGAAAAAATTTTTGCGGGACCACTCAAAACATCATAGTTAGACCTAGCAAATGATGAAAAGTGAAACCCGCGATCGATTGGAGAAACCTTATTTTACACTGAAAAATTCCACATAAGGAAAATTTGTATGGAGCACCCTACTGCAGAGCACACCGACAGGGCCGGGAAGGAAGGCCCGGTCCAAGAAAAAATTTTTGCGGGACCACTCAAAACATCATAGTTAGACCTAGCAAATGATGAAAAGTGAAACCCGCGATCGATTGGAGAAACCTTATTTTACACTGAAAAATTCCACATAAGGAAAATTTGTATGGAGCACCCTACTGCAGAGCACACCGACAGGGCCGGGAAGGAAGGCCCGGTCCAAGAAAAAATTTTTGCGGGACCACTCAAAACATCATAGTTAGACCTAGCAAATGATGAAAAGTGAAACCCGCGATCGATTGGAGAAACCTTATTTTACACTGAAAAATTCCACATAAGGAAAATTTGTATGGAGCACCCTACTGCAGAGCACACCGACAGGGCCGGGAAGGAAGGCCCGGTCCAAGAAAAAATTTTTGCGGGACCACTCAAACATCATAGTTAGACCTAGCAAATGATGAAAAGTGAAACCCGCGATCGATTGGAGAAACCTTATTTTACACTGAAAAATTCCACATAAGGAAAATTTGTATGGAGCACCCTACTGCAGAGCACACCGACAGGGCCGGGAAGGAAGGCCCGGTCCAAGAAAAAATTTTTGCGGGACCACTCAAAACATCATAGTTAGACCTAGCAAATGATGAAAAGTGAAACCCGCGATCGATTGGAGAAACCTTATTTTACACTGAAAAATTCCACATAAGGAAATTTGTATGGAGCACCCTACTGCAGAGCACACCGACAGGGCCGGGAAGGAAGGCCCGGTCCAAGAAAAAATTTTTGCGGGACCACTCAAAACATCATAGTTAGACCTAGCAAATGATGAAAAGTGAAACCCGCGATCGATTGGAGAAACCTTATTTTACACTGAAAAATTCCACATAAGGAAAATTTGTATGGAGCACCCTACTGCAGAGCACACCGACAGGGCCGGGAAGGAAGGCCCGGTCCAAGAAAAAATTTTTGCGGGACCACTCAAAACATCATAGTTAGACCTAGCAAATGATGAAAAGTGAAACCCGCGATCGATTGGAGAAACCCTTATTTTACACTGAAAAATTCCACATAAGGAAAATTTGTATGGAGCACCCTACTGCAGAGCACACCGACAGGGCCGGGAAGGAAGGCCCGGTCCAAGAAAAAATTTTTGCGGGACCACTCAAAACATCATAGTTAGACCTAGCAAATGATGAAAAGTGAAACCCGCGATCGATTGGAGAAACCTTATTTTACACTGAAAAATTCCACATAAGGAAAATTTGTATGGAGCACCCTACTGCAGAGCACACCGACAGGGCCGGGAAGGAAGGCCCGGTCCAAGAAAAAATTTTTGCGGGACCACTCAAAACATCATAGTTAGACCTAGCAAATGATGAAAAGTGAAACCCGCGATCGATTGGAGAAACCTTATTTTACACTGAAAAATTCCACATAAGGAAAATTTGTATGGAGCACCCTACTGCAGAGCACACCGACATGGACGAAAGGGTCGACTGGCCAAGAGAAAAAAATTTTTGCGGGACCACTCAAAACATCATAGTTAGACCTAGCAAATGATGAAAGTGAAACCCGCGATCGATTGGAGAAACCTTATTTTACACTGAAAAATTCCACATAAGGAAAATTTGTATGGAGCACCCTACTGCAGAACACACCGACATGGACGAAAGGGTCGACTGGCCAAGAGAAAAAATTTTTGCGGGACCACTCAAAACATCATAGTTAGACCTAGCAAATGATGAAAAGTGAAACCCGCGATCGATTGGAGAAACCTTATTTTACACTGAAAAATTCCACATAAGGAAAATTTGTATGGAGCACCCTACTGTGGTCACCATCGGTCGAGTTGGTCGAGACGGGCAAAAAATTTTTTTTTCCATATCGTCTCAAAACATGATTTATGGACCTTGTAAATGTTGAAAAGTGAAACGAAATCACTTTTGGAGCGATGAAAATTTTGTATGGGAGGTCCCTACCCGGAACAAATTTTACTAGTAAAGTCATCATTCCGCGACGAGAAATTTGAAAATGGTCAAATATGGTTAAGATGTCATGTTCATTCCCTACTATGGGGGACCAGGTCGTCACGAAAAAATTTTTTTCTCGACCTGGTCAAATGTGGTTCTGCGACGGAGGTTAAACTAATATTGCATAATTTGGCCCAAAAACCCCCCTCTGTCAGAGAACGAAGCCCTTCAAGCTCGATAGCAGACCACATAAGTTGAGATTTGAGGTATCTGAAAGTTGAATATAGAGCGAGGTTCTAAGCGAAGGGATAGCTTAACGTTGAGCATTGAACGCAAAAAAGCTTAGAGATAAGCTTATTATATAACGATTGTGGTGCAGGACACAGCTTAACGTTGAGCTTTGAACGCACATGGCTAGAACTAAGCTAAGAGATACCTATAGTGGTGCATGGAACTGCTCACAAGTTGAGCTTCGAGAAGTCCAAAGGCAAAATGTAGAGCGAGGTTCTAAGCGAAGGGATAGCTTAACGTTGAGCATTGAACGCAAAAAGCTTAGAGATAAGCTTATTATATAACGATTGTGGTGCAGGACACAGCTTAACGTTGAGCTTTGAACGCACATGGCTAGAACTAAGCTAAGAGATACCTATAGTGGTGCATGGAACTGCTCACAAGTTGAGCTTCGAGAAGTCCAAAGGCAAAATGTAGAGCGAGGTTCTAAGCGAAGGGATAGCTTAACGTTGAGCATTGAACGCAAAAAGCTTAGAGATAAGCTTATTATATAACGATTGTGGTGCAGGACACAGCTTAACGTTGAGCTTTGAACGCACATGGCTAGAACTAAGCTAAGAGATACCTATAGTGGTGCATGGAACTGCTCACAAGTTGAGCTTCGAGAAGTCCAAAGGCAAAATGTAGAGCGAGGTTCTAGCGAAGGGATAGCTTAACGTTGAGCATTGAACGCAAAAAGCTTAGAGATAAGCTTATTATATAACGATTGTGGTGCAGGACACAGCTTAACGTTGAGCTTTGAACGCACATGGCTAGAACTAAGCTAAGAGATACGGGTAGTGGTGCATGGAACTGCTCACAAGTTGAGCTTCGAGAAGTCCAAAGGCAAAATGTAGAGCGAGGTTCTAAGCGAAGGGATAGCTTAACGTTGAGCATTGAACGCAAAAAAGCTTAGAGATAAGCTTATTATATAACGATTGTGGTGCAGGACACAGCTTAACGTTGAGCTTTGAACGCACATGGCTAGAACTAAGCTAAGAGATACGGGTAGTGGTGCATGGAACTGCTCACAAGTTGAGCTTCGAGAAGTCCAAAGGCAAAATATAGAGAGAGGTCCTAGCAGCCTAAAAAACTTCTAGGGCCGACAGCTCACAAGTTGAGTTTCGAACGCAATTAGGCTACCCTGGTAGCCTTGATTTGAAAGCATTAAGGCAATGATATGGTAGAATGCCCGATCTTAAACCTATTGACAGAGAATGTGTACGAGTAAGCATAGATGTGGAGGAGCACATACCCTAAACAGTCCCGAAAGATGGTTAGCTAAGTGATGCATCACAAATGGACTTGGCGCACCAAGTTCACACTGAATCACACACGATCGCGTATATTAAAACCTGTTGTGTGGTGCATCACTAATAAAGTTTGGTGCGTCAAACGAACATGAGAGTTGAGCATATTGGGTATGTGTGATAACACACTTTGCACGACAATCGAGAAACCGCATAAGCTCAGTATAACACAGCAGGGGAAGATTGATGAAAACCAGAGCTAATACATGCAACAGGCCGGGAATGCTGCTTCTGAAGGTGGTAGAACCGGTGCACTTATTAGTTAAACCAATCGGCCGATTGAGTTGAAGTCTGGTACCGATCTTTCACTTGACTGTGCCCCATCAACTATTGATGGTAGTGTAGAGGACTACCATGGTTGTGACGGGAAGCGGGAATCAGGGTTCGATTCCGGAGCTAGTAGAGAGTGCCTGATAAAGGCCATGGTACACATCCAAATCAGGAAAGCAGCAGGAAACACTACCATACATTACCAGGTGCATAGGAGGATTGCAAGCCCGTAAATTGCCCGATCATAGCCAGCGATGCTGAGAACGGAATTTATTCCTTCGATCGTCGTTGGTTCACATGTTTACTGATGGTTGTACGAACACCATACCCGGTGGTAAGTACAGTGGAGCTCGCCTTCACAACATAATGTTCACCAGTTGGACGCATAGATTGGAATAGCTCACATAGTGTTGGATTGCTGGAAACACACATTCCAGACTGCTCCGGTAGTCATGGAAAGGAGAGGATTGCAAGCCCGTAAATTGCCCGATTATAGCCAGCGATGCTGAGAACGGAATTTATTCCTTCGATCGTCGTTGGTTCACATGTTTACTGATGGTTGTACGAACACCATACCCGGTGGTAAGTACAGTGGAGCTCGCCTTCACAACATAATGTTCACCAGTTGGACG
>NW_026525914.1:100000-101519 GCF_943734725.1 Anopheles marshallii | reverse complement strand
ACCCTGGGATGGAGGGGCACGACGAAGGCTTGCGCCGATGCCGCACCCGTAATCCCGCAACATTCGATTTGTCTTCGCCTGTGGGTTTCCAGTTTCCAGCGGCCCGGCGAGGACCGCCAATACCCATTGGCTTGCGCGCAAGATAGACTTCTTGGTCCGTGTTTCAAGACGGGTCCCGAGGGTATCTCAATGCTTAATGCGTCATCACAGATCGGGGATGAGTGCTTAGTAGGTCTCCGGCTTAAGACCTGGCCTCTCTACCCCGCTCTAACCAACCCATCACGCTTCCAGCGGCACACCTATGCTCGGTCGGGCCCTGCGCCTCTCGGGTGTGAAAGGCGCGGAGACTCTCGCTCAGGGAGGCCGCCGAGCCACCCCTACTAAAGAGCCGCCAACCACGAGCCAGGGGCCGTTGCCGGAATCTGACATTGTAATGGATCGCGATGTCCGTTACTGCGGACCGATAAGTGCACGGTAGCCGACCCGGCGGGGGCCGACCACCGATGAATATCGCCGCCCGGAACATTGAGCTCAACAGGTTTGCGTCCCCTAGGCAGTTTCACGTACTATTTGACTCTCTATTCAGAGTGCTTTTCAACTTTCCCTCACGGTACTTGTTTTCTATCGGTCTCATGGCGGTATTTAGCTTTAGAAGGAGTTTACCTCCCACTTAGTGCTGCACTATCAAGCAACACGACTCCATGGAGCCGACCGTCTACCACCTCACATTAGTGCCGTTCTACGGGCCTATCACCCTCTGTGGGATAATGGGCCACCTTCAAGTTGAACTTGAACTGTTTGCACCGTGCGTGATAGATAACGGACCGGTCCAGTACACGGAATCGGACAGGCGCGCAATACACGCCGTCCCTACGTGCTGAGCTTTTCCCGTTTCGCTCGCAGCTACTCAGGGAATCCCGGTTGGTTTCTCTTCCTCCCCTTATTAATATGCTTAAATTCTGGGGGTTCTCACACATCACTTGAGGCCTACGTTGATTTGGTGAAATGGTAAATAGTAGCACATACTGCTGCTGCCTTCTCTACACCCGCGTTCGATGGGTAAACGTGTTCGTGTGCCGCTCGCGTTACACGACTCGACCAGACGGCGGGTCCTGACAACAGACGGCAAGCCTAGTGTTCGAGGGCTTCCGGTGCTACCAGGTTGTCTTATAGCCGAAGTTCGTACCGTGCGACACGACACGCACCCGTTGGGTAACAACAACAGTACCGCCTTACCATTTCAGCGCCCAAGATCCCCCGGAACGGGAGGCCGAGCACGCCATTGATGCACAGTGCCGCCAACGCGTGCAGACCAGTGACACTAGGCGGGCTGCTCGCCTAATATGCCACGGTGCACGCGCGCGCACTGAAGTAATATTTGTGTAACAAGGTATTGGTAGGCACTCAAGAATGTGTGCATCGGTCGGGTTTAAACGTCCGATGCGCCATATGCGTTCAACGTTGTCGGTGTTCATGTGTCCTGCAGTTCACATTCTGACGCGCATTTAGCTGCGGTCTT
>NW_026525914.1:82500-95000 GCF_943734725.1 Anopheles marshallii | reverse complement strand
ATGCTCAACGTTAAGCTATCCCTTCGCTTAGAACCTCGCTCTATATTCAACTTTCAGATACCTCAAAGCTCAACTTATGTGGTCTGCTATTGCTCTTGAACGGGTACAATATCTGGCAGAGGGGGGTTTTTGGCCCAAAATATGCAATATTAGTTTAACCTCGGCCGCAGAACCACATTTGACCAGGTCGAGAAAAAATTTTTTTTCGTGACGACCTGGTCCCCCATAGTAGGGAATGAACATGACATCTTAACCATATTTGACCATTTTCAAATTTCTCGTCGCGGAATGATGACTTTACTAGTAAAATTTGTTCCGGGTAGGGACCTCCCATACAAAATTTTCATCGCTCCAAAAGTGATTTTGTTTCACTTTTCAACATTTACAAGGTCCATAAATCATGTTTTGAGACGATATGGAAAAAAAAATTTTTTGCCCGTCTCGACCAAACTCGACCGATGGTGACCACAGTAGGGGTGCTCCATACAAATTTTGCTTATGTGAAATTTTTCAGTGTAAAATAAGGTTTCTCCAATCGATCGCGGGTTTCACTTTTCATCATTTGCTAGGTCTAACTATGATGTTTTGAGTGGTCCCGCAAAAATTTTTTCTTGGACCGGGCCTTCCTTCCCGGCCCTGTCGGTGTGCTCTGCAGTAGGGTGCTCCATACAAATTTTCCTTATGTGGAATTTTTCAGTGTAAAATAAGGTTTCTCCAATCGATCGCGGGTTTCACTTTTCATCATTTGCTAGGTCTAACTATGATGTTTTGAGTGGTCCCGCAAAAATTTTTTCTTGGACCGGGCCTTCCTTCCCGGCCCTGTCGGTGTGCTCTGCAGTAGGGTGCTCCATACAAATTTTCCTTATGTGGAATTTTTCAGTGTAAAATAAGGTTTCTCCAATCGATCGCGGGTTTCACTTTTCATCATTTGCTAGGTCTAACTATGATGTTTTGAGTGGTCCCGCAAAAATTTTTTCTTGGACCGGGCCTTCCTTCCCGGCCCTGTCGGTGTGCTCTGCAGTAGGGTGCTCCATACAAATTTTCCTTATGTGGAATTTTTCAGTGTAAAATAAGGTTTCTCCAATCGATCGCGGGTTTCACTTTTCATCATTTGCTAGGTCTAACTATGATGTTTTGAGTGGTCCCGCAAAAATTTTTTCTTGGACCGGGCCTTCCTTCCCGGCCCTGTCGGTGTGCTCTGCAGTAGGGTGCTCCATACATATTTTCCTTATGTGGAATTTTTCAGTGTAAAATAAGGTTTCTCCAATCGATCGCGGGTTTCACTTTTCATCATTTGCTAGGTCTAACTATGATGTTTTGAGTGGTCCCGCAAAAATTTTTTCTTGGACCGGGCCTTCCTTCCCGGCCCTGTCGGTGTGCTCTGCAGTAGGGTGCTCCATACATATTTTCCTTATGTGGAATTTTTCAGTGTAAAATAAGGTTTCTCCAATCGATCGCGGGTTTCACTTTTCATCATTTGCTAGGTCTAACTATGATGTTTTGAGTGGTCCCGCAAAAATTTTTTCTTGGACCGGGCCTTCCTTCCCGGCCCTGTCGGTGTGTTCTGCAGTAGGGTGCTCCATACAAATTTTGCTTATGTGGAATTTTTCAGTGTAAAATAAGGTTTCTCCAATCGATCGCGGGTTTCACTTTTCATCATTTGCTAGGTCTAACTATGATGTTTTGAGTGGTCCCGCAAAAATTTTTTCTTGGACCGGGCCTTCCTTCCCGGCCCTGTCGGTGTGCTCTGCAGTAGGGTGCTCCATACAAATTTTCCTTATGTGGAATTTTTCAGTGTAAAATAAGGTTTCTCCAATCGATCGCGGGTTTCACTTTTCATCATTTGCTAGGTCTAACTATGATGTTTTGAGTGGTCCCGCAAAAATTTTTTCTTGGACCGGGCCTTCCTTCCCGGCCCTGTCGGTGTGCTCTGCAGTAGGGTGCTCCATACAAATTTTCCTTATGTGGAATTTTTCAGTGTAAAATAAGGTTTCTCCAATCGATCGCGGGTTTCACTTTTCATCATTTGCTAGGTCTAACTATGATGTTTTGAGTGGTCCCGCAAAAATTTTTTCTTGGACCGGGCCTTCCTTCCCGGCCCTGTCGGTGTGCTCTGCAGTAGGGTGCTCCATACAAATTTTCCTTATGTGGAATTTTTCAGTGTAAAATAAGGTTTCTCCAATCGATCGCGGGTTTCACTTTTCATCATTTGCTAGGTCTAACTATGATGTTTTGAGTGGTCCCGCAAAAATTTTTTCTTGGACCGGGCCTTCCTTCCCGGCCCTGTCGGTGTGTTCTGCAGTAGGGTGCTCCATACAAATTTTGCTTATGTGGAATTTTTCAGTGTAAAATAAGGTTTCTCCAATCGATCGCGGGTTTCACTTTTCATCATTTGCTAGGTCTAACTATGATGTTTTGAGTGGTCCCGCAAAAATTTTTTCTTGGACCGGGCCTTCCTTCCCGGCCCTGTCGGTGTGCTCTGCAGTAGGGTGCTCCATACAAATTTTCCTTATGTGGAATTTTTCAGTGTAAAATAAGGTTTCTCCAATCGATCGCGGGTTTCACTTTTCATCATTTGCTAGGTCTAACTATGATGTTTTGAGTGGTCCCGCAAAAATTTTTTCTTGGACCGGGCCTTCCTTCCCGGCCCTGTCGGTGTGCTCTGCAGTAGGGTGCTCCATACATATTTTCCTTATGTGGAATTTTTCAGTGTAAAATAAGGTTTCTCCAATCGATCGCGGGTTTCACTTTTCATCATTTGCTAGGTCTAACTATGATGTTTTGAGTGGTCCCGCAAAAATTTTTTCTTGGACCGGGCCTTCCTTCCCGGCCCTGTCGGTGTGCTCTGCAGTAGGGTGCTCCATACAAATTTTCCTTATGTGGAATTTTTCAGTGTAAAATAAGGTTTCTCCAATCGATCGCGGGTTTCACTTTTCATCATTTGCTAGGTCTAACTATGATGTTTTGAGTGGTCCCGCAAAAATTTTTTCTTGGACCGGGCCTTCCTTCCCGGCCCTGTCGGTGTGCTCTGCAGTAGGGTGCTCCATACAAATTTTCCTTATGTGGAATTTTTCAGTGTAAAATAAGGTTTCTCCAATCGATCGCGGGTTTCACTTTTCATCATTTGCTAGGTCTAACTATGATGTTTTGAGTGGTCCCGCAAAAATTTTTTCTTGGACCGGGCCTTCCTTCCCGGCCCTGTCGGTGTGCTCTGCAGTAGGGTGCTCCATACAAATTTTCCTTATGTGGAATTTTTCAGTGTAAAATAAGGTTTCTCCAATCGATCGCGGGTTTCACTTTTCATCATTTGCTAGGTCTAACTATGATGTTTTGAGTGGTCCCGCAAAAATTTTTTCTTGGACCGGGCCTTCCTTCCCGGCCCTGTCGGTGTGCTCTGCAGTAGGGTGCTCCATACAAATTTTCCTTATGTGGAATTTTTCAGTGTAAAATAAGGTTTCTCCAATCGATCGCGGGTTTCACTTTTCATCATTTGCTAGGTCTAACTATGATGTTTTGAGTGGTCCCGCAAAAATTTTTTCTTGGACCGGGCCTTCCTTCCCGGCCCTGTCGGTGTGCTCTGCAGTAGGGTGCTCCATACAAATTTTCCTTATGTGGAATTTTTCAGTGTAAAATAAGGTTTCTCCAATCGATCGCGGGTTTCACTTTTCATCATTTGCTAGGTCTAACTATGATGTTTTGAGTGGTCCCGCAAAATTTTTTTCTTGGACCGGGCCTTCCTTCCCGGCCCTGTCGGTGTGCTCTGCAGTAGGGTGCTCCATACAAATTTTCCTTATGTGGAATTTTTCAGTGTAAAATAAGGTTTCTCCAATCGATCGCGGGTTTCACTTTTCATCATTTGCTAGGTCTAACTATGATGTTTTGAGTGGTCCCGCAAAAATTTTTTCTTGGACCGGGCCTTCCTTCCCGGCCCTGTCGGTGTGCTCTGCAGTAGGGTGCTCCATACAAATTTTGCTTATGTGGAATTTTTCAGTGTAAAATAAGGTTTCTCCAATCGATCGCGGGTTTCACTTTTCATCATTTGCTAGGTCTAACTATGATGTTTTGAGTGGTCCCGCAAAAATTTTTTCTTGGACCGGGCCTTCCTTCCCGGCCCTGTCGGTGTGCTCTGCAGTAGGGTGCTCCATACAAATTTTCCTTATGTGGAATTTTTCAGTGTAAAATAAGGTTTCTCCAATCGATCGCGGGTTTCACTTTTCATCATTTGCTAGGTCTAACTATGATGTTTTGAGTGGTCCCGCAAAAATTTTTTCTTGGACCGGGCCTTCCTTCCCGGCCCTGTCGGTGTGCTCTGCAGTAGGGTGCTCCATACAAATTTTCCTTATGTGGAATTTTTCAGTGTAAAATAAGGTTTCTCCAATCGATCGCGGGTTTCACTTTTCATCATTTGCTAGGTCTAACTATGATGTTTTGAGTGGTCCCGCAAAAATTTTTTCTTGGACCGGGCCTTCCTTCCCGGCCCTGTCGGTGTGCTCTGCAGTAGGGTGCTCCATACAAATTTTCCTTATGTGGAATTTTTCAGTGTAAAATAAGGTTTCTCCAATCGATCGCGGGTTTCACTTTTCATCATTTGCTAGGTCTAACTATGATGTTTTGAGTGGTCCCGCAAAAATTTTTTCTTGGACCGGGCCTTCCTTCCCGGCCCTGTCGGTGTGCTCTGCAGTAGGGTGCTCCATACAAATTTTCCTTATGTGGAATTTTTCAGTGTAAAATAAGGTTTCTCCAATCGATCGCGGGTTTCACTTTTCATCATTTGCTAGGTCTAACTATGATGTTTTGAGTGGTCCCGCAAAAATTTTTTCTCTTAGCCAGTCGACCCTTTCGTCCATGTCGGTGTGTTCTGCAGTAGGGTGCTCCAACCAAGTTTTCCTAATGAAAGTTTTTCGTGGTTTCGTGTTAGTTAAAAACTCCGGAACTTGGCTTATTTTCACCATAATTTCCACATATGGTGACCAACTCAATAAACGTTTTGTGCGTATCCTATGGACAGTTTTTCGCGTTCAACTTGGTGAACTAGGGTTGTTTTCCCGAAGGGTAGAAAAATCTGGACTTAGCCAAATTTTGAAATCTCCAACCAATCTTGGCCTGTTAGATTATCTTGGTTGGGTTGCTATGGGCTGCTACGGCCTACTTGATAGGCAATGTTTCAACTCTTGGAAGCTTTCGTGGTTGTTTAGAACTGTCCATGGCCTTCTTGATAGAAATGGCTTATGGTGGCCATGGACTTAGCAACATTTTGAGATCCAATCTTGGCCTGTTAGAGTATCTTGGTTGGTTTGCTATGGGCTGGTACGGCCTACTTGATAGGCAATGTTTCAACTCTTGGAAGCTTTCGTGGTTGCTAAGCACTGTCCATGGCCTTCTTGATAGAAATGGCTTATGGTGGCCATGGACTTAGCCAAATTTTGAAGTCTCCAACCAATCTTGGCCTGTTAGAGTATCTTGGTTGGGTTGCTATGGGCTGCTACGGCCTACTTGATAGGCAATGTTTCAACTCTTGGAAGCTTTCGTGGTTGCTAAGCACTGTCCATGGCCTTCTTGATAGAAATGGCTTATGGTGGCCATGGACTTAGCCAAATTTTGAAGTCTCCAACCAATCTTGGCCTGTTAGAGTATCTTGGTTGGGTTGCTATGGGCTGCTACGGCCTACTTGATAGGCAATGTTTCAACTCTTGGAAGCTTTCGTGGTTGCTAAGCACTGTCCATGGCCTTCTTGATAGAAATGGCTTATGGTGGCCATGGACTTAGCCAAATTTTGAAGTCTCCAACCAATCTTGGCCTGTTAGATTATCTTGGTTGGTTTGCTATGGGCTGGTACGGCCTACTTGATAGGCAATGTTTCAACTCTTGGAAGCTTTCGTGGTTGCTTAGGATAAAAACCCCGACGAGAAAGGTTTCCCGGACTTATAAAAATAACCGATTAGCCCCAAGGACACATCTTCCTTGAAAGGCTAATCATGCACCACACACCACACCACCCATAGGCTTGCAAGCAGCACTCTTGTCGAGTGCAGCAAGCCTATGCTCACATCAACTACCGTACACGTACCACCATAGGCTTGCAAGCAGCACTCTTGTCGAGTGCAGCAAGCCTATGCTCATCAACTACCATACGTACCACCACAGCCTTGCAAGCAGCACTCTTGTCGAGTGCAGCAAGCCTATACTCCACGAACTAACCACTTCACCACCAAGCATGGGTCGCCTGAGAGGATCGATGCGAACGCATCTCTACAACTCGCAGCTCCCAGCCTGTAGTCCCGTCGTTTGCGGGCGGTCGAAGGTGTCGAAACTAGTTGTATCCACGGTCGACGGGAGCACAGCCACCAGGGTTCCCTGTGATAAGGTACTTCCACGTGCAGCGTGCACCCGCCCGTTGCGGCTCAGTCTAGTGCTATAGCGGGGATGAGACGGCAGTGTGCACGGGGCAGCACCGACGGATCTCAGAGGGTTGTTAAGCCCGCTAGCTTCCGATCACCTAATGGGTTTATGATGCGCTATCAGCTCGGATTGGATACGACCTTAGAGGCGTTCAGGCATAATCCAGCGGACGTAGCGTCATACCAAAGTCCGGTCGAACTAGTATTGAGCCAGTGGTCCGTACCTGTGGTTCCTCTCGTACTGCACAGGAATTCCGTTAAGATAGCAGCATACAGCACACACCAGTAGGGTAAAACTAACCTGTCTCACGACGGTCTAAACCCAGCTCACGTTCCCTTGAAAGGGTGAACAATCCTACGCTTGGTGAATTTTGCTTCACAATGATAGGAAGAGCCGACATCGAAGGATCAATAAGCCACGTCGCTATGAACGCTTGGCGGCCACAAGCCAGTTATCCCTGTAGTTGCGAGCGAACCTCCGTAGTGAACGGACGTGTTGTGGATGAGCTCTTGTCGACGCGTGCGTGTGAGTGTATACTGTGAGTGCATACTGAGTAAGACAAAGTGTGCGAAAGAGACACCAAACGGCCACCGAGGACCTTGGTTCCACGTGTCCGGCCCCCGATCTCGGCCGCCGACCCCCCACCCAAATTTCACCCCCCCACCTATCAAGGGGGGGGAGTTTTTCGTGGGCAGGTTTTTGTTGAATATTAAGGCGAATTGTGAACCGATCCGGACGATTAAGGTGTCGTTGGATGCGTCTCGGTAAGACGCATCTTACAAAATTTTGTATGTGTGTGTGTGTGCGTTACACCGGAAGTGGCACTTGAAAAACTGTGAGTTTTTGGTGGGGGACCGTTTTACCCCCCAAAAAGTGCGTTAGTGATCTTAAAAACACTTGAGGACTATAAGTGAGAATATCCCGCGTCGATAGAGTGGTCTAACATTTTTGTGCGACGAACCGTTGCGGAGTTATAGGCTTCCAAAGTTGGAGGTTTTGGCGATTTCCGGCGTCTTTCGTTCCCATACATTTTGTATGGGACAGCTGTTCGGTGGCGCGTTCTTGACCGAGTACCGTGTGTCGTCGCGTGTGACGTCAGTGCAAAGTACCGGTTTGCGCCCGATCTGGCGTTGTCGCCGCGAGTGTGCTGAAGAACATAACGGTAAAGCCCGGTGCAAGCGCACCGAAAAGTGTAACTTTTTGGCAAAGTGCACGATTTAAGGCACTTTCCGTTTGCCGTGTGTTCCTGTGTGCGTGCGTGTGTGCGAGTGTTTGGAGTGAAAATCGGCCGTATCAGCCAGGCCACGCGTGCCAGGGCTTTGGTTTCAAGTGTCCGGCCCCCGATCCTGGCCGCCGACCCCCCACCCAAATTTCACCCCCCCACCCCTTAAGGGGGGGGAGTTTTTCGTGGGCAGGTTTTTGTTGAATATTAAGGCGAATTGTGAACCGATCCGGACGATTAAGGTGTCGTTGGATGAGTCTCGGTAAGACGCATCTTACAAAACTTTGTATGTGTGTGTGTGTGCGTTACACCGGAAGTGGCACTTGAAAAACTGTGAGTTTTTGGTGGGGGACCGTTTTACCCCCCAAAAAGTGCGTTAGTGATCTTAAAAACACTTGAGGACTATAAGTGAGAATATCCCGCGTCGATAGAGTGGTCTAACATTTTTGTGCGACGAACCGTTGCGGAGTTATAGGCTTCCAAAGTTGGAGGTTTTGGCGATTTCCGGCGTCTTTCGTTCCCATACATTTTGTATGGGACAGCTGTTCGGTTGCGCGTTCTTGGCCGAGTACCGTGTGTTTCTGTGTGCGTGCGTGTGTGCGAGTGTTTGGAGTGAAAATCGGCCGTATCAGCCAGGCCACGCGTGCCAGGGCTTCGATTTCACGTGTCCGGCCCCCGATCCTGGCCGCCGACCCCCCACCCAAATTTCACCCCCCCACCCCTTAAGGGGGGGGAGTTTTTCGTGGACCACCTTTCTTTTTTTAATAAGGTGTAGGGTGGTCGGATCGGGACGTTTGGGGTATCGGTGGAAAGGTCTTGACAAGACGCATCCATTGAGACCTTGTGAGCGCGTCTGTGTGCGGTCTACCGGAAGTGGTGCCCGAAAAACCGTAGTTTTTCGGTTCCGGTAGATTTTGCCCCCCCTTAGGCGAATTCAACGGTACGAAAATAGTGCGAAACGCTTAGTGAGAACAGTGCGCTTCGTTTGAGGGGTCTACTGTTTCCATACGTGCAAAACTCGCTGAGATATAGGCCCCCAAACTTAGACAATTTCGTGTTTCCGGTGTGTCGGGACCGGTTTTTCTTAAGTAAGTACGAAAGTTTGTACCAAGGCGTTATTTCGTTTAAACGTGTCTCGACGGGGGGCAAAAATCCCCGTCGATCGAGCCCTCGCGCGTGCGATTCGGACTAAAACTCGCGGAGCTACGAAGGAGTGAAAAGTTTGATAAGTAGTTTGATAACTATTTATGCACTTATCAGACTTAGTGTAAAATCCTTAAAAGTGTGATTACTCGGCCATCCTTTGGGCTAGGGACACGCCCGAGGCATCGTTGGAAAGGTCTCGGCGAGAGGCAGCGGACCGCCACCCCCCCATCCCCCACCCATTTACCCCCTCCCCTACAGGAGGGAAAAGGCCGGTGCGAAGAGCGATTTTAACGTGTGGGGAGTCAATCAACGCGCTACGTCGCCGCGAGTCGGGGAGAACACCTCCCCCGACTCCCCCCCCCCCTCCACCCTCACCCGTAACAGTGAGAGGTGGAGATGTCGTCGACGGGGCGAACCCTCCGTTCCAGGACGGAGTCAACGGAGGAGAGGCCGGCGAAGCTCTCCACTATTCTGGAGCCGCGAGTGGCTCTTACACGAACATCTGTTCCGGGAGCGAAGCAGCAGTCCCCGGAAATGTCGGAGCTGAGACAGCTCCTCAATGAGACGTCGCTCACCAACGAGCAGCTGCGAGCGACGATCGTGGGTCTGCAACAGGAGATCCAGATGCTCCGGCAGCAGTTGGAAACAAATGCTGTGCAGGCCCGGCAAGATTTGCAGCTGGCCCGAGAGGAAGCCCGGATGCGCGAGACGCTGGCTCGTGAAGACATTGAGCGCCTGCGCAACGAGCTGAGGGAGGAGCGAGCCAGCTTCCAAGAGCTCCTTGCACAGACGCTGGGCTATGGAGGCAGCCAGAAGCAGCAGTGGCAGCAGCAGCAGCAGCAACAGCAGCAGCAGCAGCAGCAGCAGCAACGTCGTGAGCAGCAGCAGCAACAGCGACAGCAGGGAGCGGTGTCGGCAACGGCAGCTCCGCTTTCAGACCCGGAAGGCGGCTCCTGGGCTGAAGTGGTGCGTCGTAAGCCGGCCCGGCAACCGGGGAACAAGCCGCAGCAACAGCAGCAGCAGTGGCCGCAACTACCGCAACGGGCAGCGGTTCAGCGACAGCCGATCGCAGGACCGTCTAAGCAGCAGCCCCAGCAACATCAGGGACAACAGGCCCGGGGTAGCCAGCCTGGAGCACAACGAGGAGGTCGGCGTCAGCGGCAGCGAAAAACCAAGCCGGACGCTATTGAAATCGCCCCAGCTGAGGGACAAACCTGGACGGAGGTGTACCAGGCTGTCCGAACAGCTCCAGAAATGGAGAAACATGCTGAGGCCCTAGGCGTCGGGCGACGCACCACACGCTCCAGGCTTGTCATGGAGCTGAAGGAGAGCGCGGACGCTGCAGAAGTTCTGCAGTGCATCAAGCAGGTCTGCGCAAAGGCAGAACGGCCGGCCTCAGCTCGGCTGGTCACGCCTATGGTCGAAATCCGGTTGGACGCTGTCGACCCTTTAGCGAAGGAGACCGATGTGGCGATGGCGCTGACCAACCTGTGCCAATGCGAGGTGGAGGAGACATCGGTTCGCCTGCGACCTGCCTGGGACGGCACGAAAGTGGCGATAGCCCGCGTAACAGCCAGGGCTGCGGAGGGTCTGGTCGACAAGAGCGTCAAGATCAAATACACATCGTGTCTGATCCGGAAGGTGGCTCCTCTGCAGGCGCGTCAGCAACGGTGCTACAAGTGCCTCGAGATGGGGCACGTCCGAGCTGCGTGCAGGAGCGAAGTGGACCGCTCGACAAGCTGCATTCGCTGCGGGAAGCCGGATCACCAGGCGAAGAGCTGCACGGCGGAGGTGCGCTGCGTCGTGTGCAGCGGCCCGCACCCGGTCGGGCATCCGACGTGCCGGCGCTAAAAGTGCTGCAAGTGAACCTCGGGCGAAGCCGGGCAGCCCAAGACCTCATGCTGCAGACGGCTCGCGAGTTAGGGGCTCAGGTGGTGCTCGCCTGCGAACTATATCGACCACCTCGGGATGATCCGCGGTGGGCCATCGATGCGGAACAGAGCGTGGCGATAATAGCAACAGGGGCGTACCCTATTCAACGGCTTTGGGGGAGCGTCGTCCCGGGACTCGTGGTGGCCACCATAGCGGGAGTAACGTTCGCCAGCTGCTACGTGCCACCCAGCAGCGGCATCGAAGACTTCGAAAGCTTCCTCGGTGCGGTGGAGGTGTCGCTGGTCGGACACGCAACATCAGTCCTGGCCGGGGACTTCAACGCCTGGAACGAGGAGTGGGGGAGTGCGCGCACCACCCGGAAGGGGCAGGAGCTCCTGCATGTGGTGGAGCAGCTGGCACTGCAGACGCTGAACCGTGGCAACGCGCCCACGTTCAGGGGCAACGGGGTTGCACGGGAAAGCGTCGTTGACGTCTCCTTTGCCAGTCAGCTCATCGCACGGCCGGACTCATGGCGCGTGCTTAACCGCTTCTCAGGCAGTGATCATGCATACATCGAGTTCGGGGTGGACGTTCCTGGACAGCGCCCCCAGCGACGTGGCCAGCAGCACCGAAGCCGAGCAACAGCCAACGACGGGACAGCCAGGCACGCCGGGACGCGCTGGAAGACGAAGCAGTTCGACCGGCAGTGCTTCGACGTCGCACTCACGCACGGCCACTTCGGACATGTCGACACTCCGGAGGGGCTGGTCGGCGGACTCACTCGAGCGTGCGACGAGATTATGGAGAGGGTACACGGGGCTACCTACCACCGCAAGCCCCAGGTGTACTGGTGGTCTCCAGAAATCGAACGCCTGAGAGAGGAGTGTGAGGCAGCGGAGATAGCACATCACCGGGCCCAACCGTCGGAGCGGGACGTGACGTCGGGAAAGCTGCAAGACTGCCGACGCTTGCTGAAGGCCGGCATCCAGTCCAGCAAGGAGAGCTGCCTCCAGGAGCTGATAGACGGCGTCGAGGCGGAAGTGTTCGGTCTTGGCTATAAGATCGTGCGAGCGAAGCTGCGAAGCCGGGCGCCACCGGAAACGGACCGAGCCGTTCTCGGCCCGATCGTCGACGCCCTGTTCCCGGAGCACCCAGCGTTCGAGTGGCCTGAAATCGACGCGTGCACCGCCTCACATGAAGCTCTGAGGCCGGTCACGAGCTCGGAAATTCTTTCGCTGGCTGAGCGGATGGCCACCTCCAAGGCGCCAGGGCTGGACGGTATCCCGAATGCCGCAGTGAAGGCGGCAATGCGGAAGCACCCGGAGGTCTTCGCCAAGGTGTACAATCAGCTGCTCGAGCGAGGGGAGTTTCCTGCGGCATGGAAGGAGGCACGCCTTGTGTTGGTCACGAAGCCAGGTAAGCCGCCGGGCGATCCGTCGTCGCACCGCCCGCTGCTAATGCTGGGAGCAGTCGCCAAGGGGTTCGAACGGCTGATCTTAGATCGGCTGAACGACCACTTGGAGGACAGCGATGCTCCTCGCCTGTCAGCAAGGCAGTACGGGTTCCGGCGCGGTCGCTCCACGCTTCAGGCCATCGAGCGGGTGATAGAGCGAGGACAACACGCGAGGACGTTTCACCGCACCAACCAGCGGGATCCTCGATGTCTGGTGGTGGCAGCACTGGACGTCAGGAACGCCTTTAATTCTGCCAGCTGGAAGGCGATCGCGGTTGCCCTGCAGAAGCTGATGGTCCCTGCAGCCCTCCAGAAAATATTGCGCAGCTACTTTTCTGAGAGGAGGCTGGTGTACGAGACCAGCGAGGGGCCAGTGCGTCGTACGGTCACGGCGGGCGTTCCACAGGG